>NC_141621.1:23055217-23277717 GCF_047967505.1 Dipteris shenzhenensis
AGAGACATGCTGATTTGAGAAAGGATAGTGAATGCTGGCTGCAGCATGTCCATATACGCCATATAGCAAGAGAAAATCAAATCTGCTCATAAAGACTCAATTTTGGCCATAGAATTCAGCTAAGCAATTGAGGGTACTGCTCCACGATTGTAGATGGCTGCCAAGAAGACTCCTCATCAGGTAGACCTCTCCATTTGATAAGATATTCCATGTAGGACTTGTTCCTCAGCACATGATCTCTAAATCCAAGGATCTTTTCAGGAATATACTCAATTTGGCCCTCTTCATCCATAGGAGGTAGCTCTTCCATAACTTGCTCCTTGGGTCCCAAATACTTCGAGCAGTAATACATGGAATACTTTGTGTATTCTAGAGGATGGTGGAAGCTCCAACTCATAAGCCACTTCCCCAACTTTCCTCAAAATCTTGTAAGGTCCATAATACCTATGAGCAAGTTTAACATTGGTATTACCTTTCAAGGAAGCATGCCTAGAGTTATGTAATCTGATAAATACATAATCCCCTTCTTCAAAATGAAGCTCTCTCCTATGCTCATCAGCATAATCCTTCATCCTTGCTTGGGCCCTCACCATATTATCTTTACATTGCTGTAATAGAGCAGTCATGTGAGCCAAATCATCCTTGGCTTGCTGGCTTGTCAATGCTTGATCAATAATGGTTGATGGGACATGAGCTTTACAGCCAAACATGGCTTCAAAAGGGCTCATACCAATTGAAGTATGCTTGGTGGTATTATAACAAAATTCAGCTAGATGCAACCATTGATCCCACGATGCTTGGGTATCAAAGCAAAAATGCCTTAGATACTCTTCCAACCAGCGGTTAACCCTCTCTGTTTGCCCATCAGTTTGAGGGTGATCTGCTGTACTTGGGGTAAGAAGTGTTCCCATAGAACTGAAAAGCTCTTGCCAAAAATGCCCCATGAACTTAGCATCACGATCACTCACAATTTCCTGAGGGAGTCGATGTAATTTAAACACATTCTCCCTGAATTGCTTAGCCACCTTGGAAGCTGTAAATTGGGTCTTAGTAGGAATGAAGTGGGCAGCTTTGGTAAGTCTATCAACAACCACAAAGATACTGTTCCAACCCTTAGAGGTCACTGGTAGACCTGTAATAAAGTCCATGCTGATATGTGTCCATTTACCTTGAGGTATAGGTAGAGGTTGTAGTAGACCAGCTGGCCTCAAATTCAACTCCCTGTTTTGTTGACAGGGTTTACAGCTTTGAACATAAGCAAGAACATCCTTCCAAAGTCCCTTCCAGTAAAAACTCTGTTTTACCTTATCATACGTCTTGTTGAGGCCTATATGCCCAGCCATAGGAGATGAGTGAAATTCCTGTAAGATTAGCAGCTTATAGGAGGAATTTTCAGTAAGAAATATTCTATCATTATACCACAAGAGCCCATTGTGCAACTTGAAATTGGGATATTGCTGACAGTCAGGATCTTGCAAGTCTTGGAACATAGCAGCTGCTTGAGGATCATTGAGATACTCTTCTTGAATGCCATGGATCCAATCTTTATAAACCTCAGTAATAGATGATAAAGTACAAGCTCATATCCTGGAAAGAGAATCTGCCACATCTTGTAATCTATGTCAAAGTCATAGTTTTGCACAATGGATAGCCATCTCCTTTGCTTGGGTGATAGAGAGGACTGAGATAGAAATATCTGAGAGTCTTATGATCAGTCTTAACCTTGAAATGGCTGCCATAAATGTAGTGGTGCCACTTTTTGATTGCATGAAGTATTGCCAACATCTCTTGGTCATAAATGTGGAAACTTCACTCCTTGTCATCCAATTTCCGACTTTCAAAGGCAATAACTCCATGACTCTGCTTTAGGACAGCTCCAATGCCCCTTCCACTAGCATCAGCCTCAATTATAAAAGGTTGAGAGAAATCAGGACATACTAAGATAGGCGCTGAAGTTAATGCCTCCTTTAATGCTTCAAAGCTCTTATTGGCACTGTCAGACCATTGGAAAGCATTCTTTTTTAGGAGATAAGTGAGAGGAGCTGCCAATTTGGCAAAATGCCTTATAAACCTTCTATAAAATGATGCTAGACCAAGGAACCCTCTCAACTGGGTGATATTCTGAGGTATAGGCCAATCCTTTACACACTTCACCTTGCTGGGATCCACCTTAAAGCCAGTACTGCTGACAATATGGCCCAAATATTCTACTTCTTCAGCCATGAAAGTGCATTTACTTGATTTGGCATACAACTGGTGTGTCCTCAATACTTCCAATACTTGTTGGACATGCAATAAATGCTCTTCTTTCGTTTTGCTGTAGATCAATATATCATCAAAGAATACCAACATAAATTTATAGAGGAAAGGCTGCAATACCTTGTTCATTAGGGCCTGGAAAGTTGCAGGTGCATTGGTTAGACCAAATGCCATCACTTTGAATTGATAAAGCCCACATTCTGTCCTGAAGGCAGTTTTATGTTCATCTCCCTCCTTCATCCTTATTTGATGATAGCCTGACCTTAAGTCAATCTTTGTGAAGTACTTTGCCCCTCTAAGCTCATCCAGTAGATCATCAATTCTAGGGATAGGAAACCTATTCTTAACTGTCATTTTGTTCAAATCCTTGTAATCAATACACATTCTAAATGAGCCATCCTTCTTCTTGACGAATAACACAGGAGAGGCAAAGGGTGACTGACTGTGTGTAATAAATTCCTTGTCAAGGAGTTCCTTTATTTGCCTTGCCACCTCTTCCCTTTCAACTCTAGAAAGTCTATATGGAGCTTTGTTGATTGGCTTAGATCCTGGCTCCAACACATTTGCATGATCCACATCTCTCATGGGAGGGAGATGGTTAGGAAGATCAAGAAATACATCAAAGTATTGCTGTAATAGGGACTGCATGTCTTTATCCTCCACTAACAATCCATTACCTTCTTGAGGCTTGGTCAACTGAATAGCATAGACTCCACAAACACTTTTGAGGTCTCTGGCCATTCTTCTTGCAGAAATTAAGGACAATTTAGGAGATTGGTGACCCATCAAAGTGATGTGCTTACCTTCATGCATAAACTTCATATATAGCCTGTTAAGGTCCATAGAGAATTCTCCCAAGGTTCTCAACCATTCACACATGGTTGTAAGACACGTTAAGACACGACACGTTAGACACGCCTCAAACACGAGTGTCTGAAGTGTCTTAAAGATAAGACACGTAAGACACGCCATTGTAATTATAATAATAAATATTTAATTAATATATGTATAAGTATACAAATGTACAACTTGCTAGCATAGCTCGCTGCTAGATTCTAGAAGTACAATAAGCTACACTTAAACAATGCAAGAAGGCACTTGTACAATGTAGTTAAGAGTCAAGACTCGTCACTCAAGACTTAAAACTTAAAGTTAAGACTCGTGACTCAAGAGCTCGCAAGTATTGAGTACTTAAAGGTTTAAATGGACAATTGAATCTTGTCACATGTGATATGAATGAAATCTGCATCTCGATACATATAATTGAAAGAAAACTTCCGACTCTCAAGACTCAAATCTCTAAAGATTCATCCTAATCCGAATCTACAAGGTCACTGCCACTGCTAGATCCAAAGTCACCATCGATGATAGCATGGCTAAGTCAAACTCAATGTTGTTGTTACCCCCCACCCACCAAAAAAAAAAAAAAAAAGAGTGTCTAAAGGTGTCTTAAGGTAAGACACGTGTCTTAAGTGTCTTAAGTGTCTTACGATAAGACACGAGTGTCTTAACAACCATGCATTCACAACCAAGGACAATGTCAATAGGTCCCATTTCCAAGACAATTAGATCTCCATGAAAAGTATAGTCTTGAGAAAGTTGCACTTGAGCAGCCTGACAATATTGCTTACTGTGGGAATGCTGACCATTAGCCACCTCAACTTTGATCCCATGATCCAAAGTGGATGGGCATAACCTCACTGTTTGAAGTGTCTTTGCATTAATGAAGTTATGAGTGCTCCCACTGTGAACCAAAATGTGGACTGGTCTGTTATTGATTATTCCTTTTAGCCTAAGGGTTTGAGAGTCCTTGCAGCCCATAAAAACATCAAGAGATATGATGTACATAACTGATTGTGTATCCCAATACACTTCATCATCATCAACAGCATCTTTCCATCAGAATTTATGATCTCATCCTCATAATCTTCAACAACTTCAATGTTAGATCTATTTGAGCACCTTGGTAAACTATCATCCCTAAGCATGGTGTCAAAACATGGATAACCCACCTGGATCAAAGGGAAAGGTGGTCCCCTTTTTGGAACTATGATCCTCATCATCATCAAGGCCTTCATTCACACAGTCCTGATATTCATGAAATCCAGATTCTGCTGCAGATGTATTAGGAGATAAATCCTCATCAATCTCTAGAATCAAGCTCAACTTTGCTCCTGTTTTTGCTTTGCACACATTCCTATGTTCAGGGGTCCACTTCTCACCACAAAGGTAGCACAAATTCTTCTTCTTCCTGTCATCAACAATTGCTTGAGATAACTGCTTAACACTAGGGTGCAGATCATGGATGAACTTGAGCATTCTAACTCTTTCATCAATACCATGAACAAACAGAGCTAATTTCCAAAACTGTTTGATATAATTTTTCACTAATCCTTGCTGAGTAAGATCATACCACTTACAAATATATTGATCCCTAGTAAAAGGAGATATAAAAGTTTTAAGCATTTCAGCCTTGAATTCATCCCAAGCATTAAAACTTAACCCTTCTTGCTGTAGATGCCTCCACCAAGAGTAGACATAATCTTCCAGATGAAGAATAGCAAATCTGATTTTACCTTGATCACCCTTTGGATATAGAAGGAAGTAGTCATCCATCTTGCTGAGCCATTCCTCCAATTCCTCAGCATAGGTAGAATCGCCTTTGAACTTTGGAAGTATAATCTTGTCTTTCATATCTTTGTCTTGATGAAAGTGGAGACTGCCGAGGCTGGCACTAGAGTCATCCAGATGACTCACGCATATCCACATGGTTGCCAACCATGGTGTTCAGATGGACTAGCTTCCCTCCCTTTCAGTACAGCATGGATGCACTGCCCAAGTAGATCCCACGAGATGAGATTAACCATATCATACAATTAGATGTCCTCCAGCTCCATACGTCACACACCTAGTCCCCCACCAAGATCCACTACTATCGCAACCACTTCTTGAGAGTAGCGGAGGATGGATTCATCATCAGACCCCAGTATCTTGAGGACACGGGAGTCTCACATGCACTGAGGATTGCCATTGGACAGATGCGGGTCTCATCCCATCAGCTGAGGATTGAGGCAAGGAGAGCTATAGGTATACCCACAGAGCAGCAGATCTGCAGGCTGTGCATGTTGGGAGAGGTCAAGACAAAGGAGCATTTCTATCTGTCTGCCCAGCCTAATATGAGATCCAAGGACAGCATCACTGCCTCTTTCAGGACAGGCACGGCTTTGGTCCACTCTCATGATTGATCCACTTCCATGACCAGGTCTGAATTGGGCTCTATCTAATTGACACAGAGAGACACTATTGCAACAGATCAAAGAGGACATTGGGGTCACAGAGACATGCCACAAACGTTTGAGTCAACTCCAGGACACAGTTGGGTGGAGGAGGAGGAGCTACGATATGAGGGCAGCAGGATTAGCAAAGAGAGCCGACACGGCACTGCCGCGCAAAGGACCCAAAGACCACACACAACACGGAGAGTGACCAGAGCACACACAATCGAGGTTCGGCCTATCTCAGCTCTCCTCAAAAGCTAAGAGGCACCAAGATCTGGATCTCAGAGGAGCTCACCCCAACTCAGCTCAAGATGAAGGCCATAGAACAAAGTGAAGGATGCTCGCAAGGAAGGAAATGAGCTCAATTCAAATCCAAACCCCAGGACTCTCAGTCTTAAAATGATGTAATGCAGGCTGGTTATCTTTCGTAGTAGATCATAGCTAATCTATAATAACTTTGGGAGTGGTATATGCACTTCTCACTCTATAACTGACGGTGTTTATCCTTTTTGTGTGTGCTTTGTCTCATAAGCCTGTGAGGCTGTTAAACATCTCTCTCTCTCTCTCTCTCTCTCACACACACACACACACCCCTTTGTTCTGCTATTTCCCCCTTCGTCCCTCCTCTTTCCGCTATTGTTCCCCTTCTCTACATCTGTGCCATCACCTTCTCGGCATCCACATTCAGGGCCAAGATCCCAATAGAGTTGGTACACTCTGAAGAAGATACTACCAAGGTCACTTCACATTGTCTGTACACTTCCTAATCTTTGTTGCCGATTATATATTTTAGCAAAGCAATCACAAGCTTTCAAGAAGTTGAAAAGAATGGAGGCTAAAGTCAACAATACAACAGAAATACGTGAAGATCTTCAGAACAGACGGAGGTTGAGGATTTACTTCAGACGCTTATTGTTCAGAAGGTGGCAGTTGACAACACACACATCCCAGCAAATAGGGAAGAACAGTAAACCCATCCATGGTGGAGATGGATTTTATGGTGACGGGGAAGAATCTCCAAAGTCCTACTAGGCAGAACCAGTCAATGTGACTGCCCATATTGTGAACCAGAAGTTGACCAAAGTGGTCAAAGGACCAAGATGCAAAATCTGCCAGTGAATTTTCAGATCTGACGTTCATGACATGTAAGTAAAGAAGTTAGAACAAAGCCGCAACAAGTACATCTTCACAGCTAGAGTGACAAATCAAAACCGATAAAGAAGCAAACAACGGCACCATTGCAAGATGATACACACACCCTGGAGGACTTGGGGAGTCAAGCTCTAAAGAAGGCAGGAGACCTTGACAAGTAGAGAAGAAATAATAAGATTCTCAGGTTCGTCCAGACAGAATTAACTATTGCCTTGATGGTTCATATCAAAGAGGCCAATGAGCCAAGGTCCTTTGAATAAACCCACAACCTTGCTAACAAGACAACACAACTCAGTGATGAAGCTTTATTGCATCAATCCTTATAAAAGCATACAACATGAGATACATCGATGCACTTGCTGAATTGCGCCAAGACCCATATGTTCAACTATATATCGGCTATGTGACCTCACCTGTTTCATCCTACAGAACTGGTGCTTCATAAACGAAGATCTCATCTGCAAAGCCCTTACATATGAAGGCCTGAGACCCCTTAGGCTAAACCACCCACCACAGATCCATAAAGGCTGCAAACCTTATATGTGTGTTACTCGAGGTGCTGCCTGCATTAATTATTAATCCTTACATGTTTGGTCATATATCAGCTGCGCATACAGCGACTGTGCCTGCCCTCGGTGGGTCATGCCAACAGGCCACACCCCTACAAGACGCAACTACAAGTCCTGAAGTTGTATGGAGACAGGCCAACAAGAACACGAGAGACCCATATGTTCAACTCTATATCGGCTATGTGACCTCACCTGTTTCATCCTACAGAACTGGCGCTTCATAAACGAAGATCTCATCTGCAAAGCCCTTACATATGAAGGCCTGAGACCCCTTAGGCTAAACCACCCACCACAGATCCATAAAGGCTGCAAACCTTATATGTGTGTTACTCTAGGTGCTGCCTGCTGCAACTGCCTGTTCTCGGAGCCTTTCTTGCACAACTAGTCTTGCGTTTTGACCATGAAAATGCTTGCCCACAAACTGTAGATGTTCATGCAATCCAGGGACACCGCTTATCCTAACCTTGTACGTAGTACCAAATGCCCCACTGGCAATTTTTTCACCTACTTGTATCAAATCATCATTGAACCTACAAAAATACATGACCTGATGCACATTGCGTGTTTCCATGATAGGCACGGCTTGTGTCCTGACCAAATTTATATCTTCTAGAGACTGGTAAGTGGTGATAAGAGCACGCTCGGCAAAAGACCTGCGAGCCTTATTTTGTCAGCTCACCTATTTTAGCCTGGTTGTCGGACATTATTGCTAAAGACCAATGATAATCAGTTCCTAGGCGAATGCATTTATCAGAGAGATTACTTGGCAACCATTCTACTCTTCGTGGCTGCTACAGAACAAATCAATGTTGCCGGATCTCTAGTAAGGTGTGCAACTTAGTATACAGCACCAGCTTTTGCAACAAGACAAGGGCATTCGACATCATTAGAAAAATGAACTAGAATGCTTGGCCAGCCGCTAAGTATATTGTAAGAAGTTAATAATAGGCCAGTTGATCTAACAGCTTAGAATGTGCCACATGGCTTCATAGGAAGAAGTTGAGAATAGGCCAGTTGATCTACCGGCTTAGAATGTGCCACATGGCTTCCTAGGATTTTAGAGTTTCATAAAACGCTCTAGTGCTGGCCAAGTAAAAAGCCTTATAGTAGATTAATCCACGAACATTACCAGCCCTATCATTAAGAGCTTCAACAAATAAGAAAAGAAAAATTTCATGTCTTTCTTAAAAAATTCATGAAACCTGTAAAAAGACTCAACGGTAACAAATAATGCACTACCACACTAGCACACTAGTACACACAAAAAAAGCAACATTTATGAGCTGTTTTGTTGAGAGAAGCGTATATGGGCAAGTAATCAATTACCTAATTGACGCATGAAATGTCTAGCAACTGCCTCTGAGACTCTTCCACGTTGATGAATATAGGCAGCTAGATCACCTCCAGCGCAATACTCCAGGACAAGAAAAATGCAACGTGAACCCTGCAGGCAAGATAAATATTGATAGATATTGAAAGAAGTATGATGAAATACTCAATGGCAACCCATATGTTGATAGGACTTAGAAACTAACTAGGACCCCAGATCTTGCATAGGCTACACATTTGTACGTTGGCAAAAGTACTTTTGATTTACAATCTACATGGGTGTGTCCTCTTTCTTTCAATAAGCAGTAGCATCCTTTCAGGTTTACCAATGCATAAGGTCTGCTGCCGAAAGAACTCACAAGATATCAGCTCCCTTCTCAGATATGTGGCTGCTTGATTCTTGCCTTTTTTGGCAATATAATCGAGAAGCAATAGAAGACGAGGCGTAAGACAACTACAAAGATGCCTAAGGTAAATGATGAGTATTAACATCGTTTAACAGCAAGCAAAAACCCTTTCTGAATATGCTCTCAAAAAAGGAAAAACATGCTCAAATTCTCGCCAAGCAAGATTCCTCACAGAAGCTGTTTTGACGATCTTTCGAACAGCTCTGGGTGTAAAAATTATCGCTGACCTTTGCTTTTTTAACTTCCCTAATGACTCAAAACTCCCGAACTGAGAAAACGTATTGCGAGAACACTGATGCAACGAAACAGAAGACAACCCACCGGAATGGTATCGTAGAGGCGAATAATATTGGGGTGATTAATCTTCTTGAGGATGTCTATCTCGGACATCAGATTCTCGAAGAGCTTCTTGTTCAACTTCTCCGTGGCTATTTCTTTGATGGCAACTTCATTCCCATTGACTCTGTGTTCGGCCTTCCAAACCACGGCAAAGGAACCTGCGCCAATTTGATGAGTGACAATGTAATCGCCCACAATTCTCTGATGAGCCATATGGGTACTGCCTCTCTGAATCTTCCCTTGAGCCATGAGAGGATTGCCCCCTAAGTACGTCAGTCGCCGTACTTATTACTTGCTGGTCGGGCCAGAAGCCATCGATCAAGGAGAGCACACTGTAATGATTAATCGAGTAAACGGGGCAGAATCCCGCAAATTAATGTAGAATTCGCCAATCCCCGACAAAATTGATGAGAAGTCTACATGTGTGATAACACCTACATCTACATCTGGATTCTGCACGTATATTTATATACATGGAACATTGTATTGTATTCACATATATATTACATATGTATGCACCTATATTGGATCCATGTATACATATGCAAACAACTGCATGCATGCGGTGCGAGCACGCGTGCGTGCGTGTGTTCCCCTTTCTTTGGGACTGCAATCATCGGGTCTTTGATTATCCCTCTCGCTATATATAGCAGTCCCTCTGTACATCTTTGAAAACAACCATTTTATGACTTTCTACATGTGTGGGATCATCGATACTTTTTGTCATATAATGATGTCTGTTGTTACTTGTAGGTAATTGTCCTTTTCTTTGGGACTATTTTTGGTAGTATAATGACAACTGGATATCACCCCAAAAAATGTGTGTGTGTGTGTGTGTGTGTGTGTGTGTGTGTTTCCTTTCTTTGGGACTAATTTTTTTAATATAAAGCAATATAGTTTTAACCAAACGGTGTGTGTGTGTGTGTGCGCGCGCACACACATGCACACGCATGTTGTATGAGGTATATATGTACATACATATTTATGTATACACACATGACCCCATATTTGTAAAAATTAAATTCAATTTGTAGTGCAACACTACGTAAAGGAGTAAATAATATATACATTTTTTCTTTTTTTCTAAAGATTAGAGGTGACTAGAGTTTATCTAACACTACAAAGAAGTCTAATGTTACAAATCAAAGGGCTACCACGAACATGCGCAAGCAAAAGAGCGACCTTATCTGATGCAAACGACCAGCCATTGCAAGAGCTTAAAGGAAAGCATCCGAGGAATAAAGACTTGCTATCTAAATAAAATCAAACTGAAAGCTTGAGCGACTTGTAGGTTCCTTGTATATTAACCTGTGAAACTTGAAAGCGACCTCTTAGTAATAATCAAAGTGATTAAAGAGAGAGAGCTCGAGAGATGGTAGTGAGAAGAAGACGAAACTTTAAGAAGCAATAAGGATAATGTTCAAGAGAGTTGCCAGAGTCGAGAGGCAAAGCGACCTCGCAAAGCCTAAAAGCTAGCCACAATCAATGGCAAAGTGCAACAACGCAAGAGGAAAACCGTGAGTAGAGAAGAGCATATAAGTGAGAAGGTCTCATAACGTTCAAGAACAAAGAAAATCAAGCATGGGGAGGCACGTAAAAGGGTGGTTGTTGCAAATGAAAAAACAGCGAATGGGTGGTGACTCATGGGGTTAGGTAAGCATGAAAAATTGTTGTGAATGGTTAGGCTGAGGTTAGATTAGGGAGGAGACTAAAAGGGGGTTGGGGGGGGAAATAGTGTCAAGAAGAGCCACAATAGAAAAAGAAGTGCACATCATAGCAAGACAATAGGGCAACATAGAAATGGGTGTCAAAAGCAAGGAGGAAGTGCAGGAAAAAGCTCCATAAGGTATGTGGCTAACAGCATGTAAATATAGGATTGAAGGGAAGTTACAATGGATTTCCCAAAAAGCTCAAGCCAATGGTGGCAGTGGAAACGGTCAAGCCATGATGGTAAAGAGGGAGTATTTGGATTAAAATCAATCAAATTCTATAAAAACACTTAAAGTATTTATTAACAATCCCAACTCGTATAGTCATAAGGGATAGTTGTCAGTTAAATAATTGTTAAGGGGAAGGGGGGAGGGCGGTGTGGTGTGGTGTTAAGTAAAGGTGAGGAAGTGTGTGCACACATCATGAGTGTATGTAAGTAGGAGAAATGTGTGTGTGTGTGTGTGTGTGTGCACACGCGCACATGCACACACACATATGAGTTATATATGTACATACATATTTATGTATACACACATGACCCCATATTTGTAAAAATATATTTATGAGCCTAGATAGTCATTGGTTATGGAATTACATAGGCAAAAGAAAGCCATGAAGTTCATTTGATATGTCCCCATTATGTGTAACAAAAGAGCAGAGACTTATGATACTTGCATGAAAAAACAAATTTCCATTGCATTAATTAGGGCATGGGGAGGAGGGGCAGGAAGGGGTGAGGGGAAGAGCTAGGGGGTGGCACCATTGTTCAAATGCCTAGGCAACATTCACAAGGATCGATGTGCAAGCCATATAAGCTTAAATACGCTTACCTCTCTTGTTTCAGGTTGGACCCTTCCCTTTCTATGCGAGTGAGCTAGTACATAATTGTGACCTCCCTTTTGAATGAATGAGGTGGATATTGCATGCACTCGAAGCAAGTCAAATATATGTCAACATTACCAATGCACTTTAGTAATTTCTTACTTGTGTAGCTCCCAAAGTAGATTCCATTCTTTTCATGGTGGTAAGTTCTTGTTACTCTCTCTTTTTTGGAGACAACTTCTCGTGTAAGCCTTGAAGGCAATGTTGTGAATTCAATGGATTTTCGATAGACTAGTGCTCGATTAGGTTCTTCTATTACTATTTCTTTTTGCAGACAGGTTCTTGTATAACTACTTGACAGGAGGTAGAGGATGTTCTTTGTGTGGGATCCTCCTTTATTAGTGTTCTACCCTTGTCCTTGCAAGTAGGTTCTTGTGGTTCTATCTTTTTTAAAGTAGGTTCTTGTGGTTCTACTCTGGTTGAGGGATATGCGGTATAAGCAGCACTTCTCGAGGACAAGCCTGAGATATTTCAGGTGGTCATCCCATTTCGAGTTCATGCATATATCATCTAAGAAGACTTCCACAAAGTCCCTCAGGTATTCCTTGAATACTGTAATCATCATACATTGGAAGGTAGCTGGTTCATCCGAATATCATAACCCTGGCTACATATGTAGAATCCCGTAGGATAGAAGGTTAACACATGGCACTGATGCCAATCTAGTTAACATGGAGATTTCTCTAAAATCAAACCTTCAGTGGGCATTGATGTGATCCTCTTTGTGATGACTGTCACAAAAGAGATTGGCACCAATTCTATTCTCATTGAGAATTGCAACCATGCCATTCTTAATCTATGAGAGTTTGTGGATGGCTCCATCATAGTCTAAATGTTGAAGTAGCTAAAGGGATGTTTGGCATGCAATTGCTCCCAATTTAGTTATGCCCAAAGCACATATGAGATTGGCACAAATGCCACTCTGATAGACAATGGCACCTGTGCCATTCTTACTCCATGAGAGTTTTTGGATGGCTCTCTCATAGCCTGAAGGTGAAAGTAGCTAAAGGGAGGTTTGGCATGGCACTGCTGCCAATCTAGTTAGCATGGAGATTTCTGTAAAATCTAACCTTTAGTGGGTACTAATGTGACCCTCTTTGTGACTATCACAAATAAGATTGGCAACAATGTCATTCTGATAGAGAATGGCATCTATGCCATTCTCAATCCATCAGAGTTTGTGGATTGGGCTCCCTCAATGCTTGAAGGTTGGAGTAGCTAAAGGGAAGTTCAGAATGGCACTATTGTCAATCTAGTTATGTTCAAAGCACAAATTAGATTGGCACCAATGCCATTCTAATCCATGAGAGTTTGTGGATAGCTCCCTCATAGCCTAAAGGTTGAAGTAGCTAAAGGGGTGTTTAGCATGGCACTGTTGCCAATCTAGTTAACATGGATATTTCTCTAAAATCTAACCTTCAGTGGGCACTGATGTGATCCTCTTTGAGATGACTCTCACAAATGAGATTGGCACTAGTGCCATTGAGTTAGAGAATGGAACGTGTGCCATTCTTCATCCATGAGATCTTGTTGACGGCTCCCTCATAGCCTGAAGGTTGAAGTAGCTAAAGGGATGTTTGGCATGGCAATTCAGCCAATTTAGTTAACATGGAGATTTCTCTAAAATCTAACCTTCAGTGGACACTGATATGATCCTCTTTGAGATGAATGCCACAAATGAGATTGGAACCAGTGCCATTCTGATAGAGAATGGCAACTGTTCCATTCTTAATCCATAAGAGTTTGTGGATGGCTCCATCATAGCCTGAAGGTTGAAGTAGCTAAAGGGATGTTTGGCATGGCACTTATGCCAATCTAGTTAAGATGGAGATTTCTCTAAAATCTAACCGTTAGTGGGCACTGATGCGATCCCTTTTGAGATGAATGTCACAAATGAGATTGGAACCAGTGCCATTCTGAAGGTGAAAGTAGCTAAAGGGATGTTTGGCATGGAATTGCTGCCAATCTAGTTAACATGGAGATTTCTCTAAAATATAACCTTCAGTGGGCACTGTTGTGACCCTCTTTGTGATGAATGTCACATGTGCCATTCTAAATCCATGAGAGATTGTGGATGGCTCATCCGAGACGATTCTCCAAAGGAGTTTAAACCATGCTGTCTAGCTTCATCATGAGGCCAACAAGGGCTGACTTTTCGTACAGGTGGAGCTGACTAGAATAGCCACCTTCCAATGTTGCCTGACACTGGCAGTTCAGCCAGGTGTGCTCTAGATTTGTAGCAGATATGGACCATGCAATCTCCTTGCATTTTTCTTGGTATAAGATCCCATATATGGAGTAACCACCTTGAGTGAGAACCTATCCACTTGTCAAAACTGAGCATTGACAATATGATCATGGCAACTAGTTGTAAAGAACGAGCTAGCAAGCTCAGCAGTCGACCATGTTTTTGGAGTGCATCAGCCAGCACATTGTCCTTTCCCTGGTGATACTCAATATTAACATCATAAGACTGCACAAATTGCACCTATCTCTTTTGTTTTGGGAAGAGGGTAAGCTGACATGAATACCTTAAGATCCTACGATCACCAAAAGGATTCCATATAAGTAATGATGCCATGTCGGCATGGATAATTGCAAGCATTTCTTGGTCTCAAGTAGGATGAACCATTTCTTTTTTTGAGCACTTCCTATTTTCACAAGCAATAATCCCATGTTGTTTGAGAATGGCACCTATGCTGTGGTATCGTGTCCCTAAACACACATCATAACACAAACAAGAGTTACAATAATTCATGTAGCAGGCAAACTCACCTTCCCAACCACCCCCGAGAATGTGGGCTAGAGCCCCACAAGCCATGCCTATAGCTTTGGTGTCCCATACCACCAGGACCTGTTCCCAAGGATCCCCAATTTAGATTATAGGAGCCTTGACTCTCGATCTATAGCAGGCCATCTAGTGATGTGCGCTCTTTGAATGAATGCACAATAGCCTTGGCCCCCTTATATACAAGAGCATCCCGCTATAAACAATGTCCTTGACTATATATAGCTAACTGGTACTTTGCTAGTGCCCAAGTCCTCTTTTGGAAAGGTCACCTCCCCCTCTGTAAGCCCCCAAATGAGGAGAGCGTGGGGGAGAGAGACCTAAGGCAGGTTATGCCCAAAGAAAGAATCCATTACTTGGGGCATATAATATCCAAAAATGGGATATGGATGGATCCAGCAAAGATCCGTGCCATTCACGTATGGCCAGAGTTGAAAACTGTAAATGAAGTTCGAAGTTTCCTAGGCTTGTGTTCTTACTACATAAGATTTATCAGGCATTTTGTGGATATAGCCGCTCCACTCCACGATCTTACTAAGAAAAATGTAGCTTTCAGATGGGGAATTCCTCAAAAGACAACCTTCACCACACTCAAAGAGAAGCTGACCACAAAGCTAATCTTAGCCATTTGATGTGGATTGTGATGCTTGTGGGGAATGTGTTGGGGCTACATTGCATCAGAATGGTCATGTAGTAGCCTATGAGAGTAGAAGACTCTGGGATGCAAAGAAATATATGGAAATCTATGAGAAAGAATTATTGGCTGTAATCGATGCCATCCATACATGGAAGTATTATCTTTTGGGTGCAGATTTTACAGTTAAAACAGTTCACCAAAGTCTGAGATACTTTTTGACTCACACAAAGCTTTTCGAGAAGCATATGAAATGAACAAAAATGCTATCAATGTACCATTTTCACATTGTCCATACTCCAAGATTTCGAAACAGAGTGGCAGATGCCTTGTCCCGAAGACCCCAAGTCAACAATGTAACTATTGCTTATCATAAAAACCTGGAAGATATGAGGGAGCAATATGCTAATGATGCAGATTTTGGTGAGATTCTACAGCAAATGCAAGAGGGGCAATCCACCAGTATTCATGGGCAGTGTACCAGCTGCATCTGTAGCTAACAAGTCGATGACATAAATGCACAATGGTCACCCTGGCATATCACGACTAGAGCTTGATATCTCAACACCCCCCCTCGAGCTCAATCCCAATTCCTACACACCAAGTAGGTCTCTTAACTTGCACAGCTTCTCTGCACCCAATGCCTTTGTGAATATGTCAGCTATGTGATCCTCTGTGCTGACATAAACTAGATCAATAAAACCTACTAGAACCTTCTCTCGCACATAGTGATAATGCACCTCAATGTGCTTTGTTCTAGCATGATAGCCTGGGTTATTTGCCAAGTGTATACTGCTCATGTTGTCATAATAAATGACAACTGGCCCATCTGATGCATATCATAAAGTAGCTTATGCAAGCAAGCTGCCTCACATGCAGCCATTGCTGCACCCCTATAATCAGCCTCTATGCTCGACAAGGCAACTGTAGGCTATTTCTTACTGCTCCAAGTGACTGCAACACTCCCAAAAGAGAACTTATATCCACTGGTAGATCCTCTATCAGAAATACTATCAGCCCAATCAGCATCAGTGTATCCATGCAACTGTATCTGAACCCCAGTCTCATAAAATAGTCCATATTGCAATGTGGACTTCACATACCTTAGTATGCATCTAGCCGCATCCAAATGCGGTTTCCTTGGGGGTTGCATAAATTGACTTACCAACACAACATCATAGCTTATGGTAAGAGTCATATAAATCAAACTTGCTACTATGCGTCTGTACATAGTAGGGTCTTCCAGAAGCTCACCTGCATCTGTGTTCAACTTCACATTCTGCTCCAAAGGAACTAAAATAAGCTTACAGCCTGTCATCCCATATTTGGACAGTATGTCCAATCCATACTGCCTCTACAATAGCCATATCCCACTTGTGGATCTAATCACCTCAATGCCCAAGAAGTAACACAGCTCTCCCAAATCCTTCATCTCAAACTTCTGCTTCAATAGCATTTTCACATGAAGGATATCTTCATCACTATCACCTGTGATGATCAAATCATCAACATAAATGACAAGCAGCATAATGCCTTTCTCTGTTTTTCTCACATAAAGTGAGAAATTTGCCTTGGAAATTTGAAATCCAATAGTGACAAGATACTATCCTATCTTGTCAGACCATGCTCTGGGTGCTTGCTTGAAGCCATACAAGGCTTTCTTCAACCTGCAAACAAACTCAGGATGAACAGCATGCACATAACTTGGTGGCTGCTCCATATAGACCTCTTCTTGCAAATCACCATGCAAGAAAGAATTCTTTACATCCATCTGATGTAAAGACCATCCCTTTGATGCAGCCATAGCAATGACTGCTCTTACGATTGCCATCCTTGCAACCAGACTGAATGTTTCTTCATAATCAATGCCATATGTCTATGCATACCCCTTGACAACTAATCTTGCATTGTATCTTTTCATAGAACCATCTGCATTGTGCTTCACCTTATAAACCCACTTGTAGCCAATTGCATTCTTGTCTTTAGGCAAAGGCACCAATTCCCATGTAGCATTTGCTCCAACGGGAGTAGAAGATGACTTATCAGATGCCACACTATTTCAAATAGATGTTGTTCTAGAGTGGTGTGGAGATATCATTGGGCACATAATGGCAAGAAGACCACCCCCTGAAATGAAAGCAGGAGATGCCAGAAAATTGATTCTAAAAGTTGCACCCTATCAACTCATTGCAAGACAATTGTACAACATGGGAAAGGACCAAATATTAAGAAGATGTGTAATGCCTCATGAGATCATGCCAATCCTAAGTGATGTCCATGAAGGCATTGCAGGAGGACACAACAAGAAAAGTTCTCCTCGTAGGCTAAGTAGCTTATGTGGTTTCCTGTGGAGGTAGTGAGATGAGGCTTCTTCCTCTAAATTTCCTTCTTGGAGAAGGAAGATGAATGTCATCTTCCTTCTCCAAGGGGAAGCCACAACAAGAAAAGTTCTCCTCACATGCTAAGTAGCTTATGTGGTTTCCTGTGGAGGTAGTGAGATGAGGCTTCTTCCTCTAAATTTCCTTCTTGGAGAAGGAAGATGAATGTCATCTCCCATGAAAGGAATTTGGTGCATGTATTTCCTGTGATCCCTGCATCTAGGATGTCTTGAACTTCGATTGTCCTAAACCCTCATCTATAAGGTTGTCACAAAAGTGGGCCAAGAGCTTTACAAGATTGGGTTCCTCTATGAACATATACTTTATGTAATCTATGGGAACCCATCTCTTTGAAGAGTGGTCAAGTGTATAAGAAAAATTTGAGAAATTATCTTGCATGTAAAGGATGAGATATGAGAAGTCATCCTTGGCTCACATATATGTGCCTAGGACATCTAAAGTCCTATCAAACACTAAAAATAGCTCTCCCTCATGATCTGCAAATGTAGTTCGTGAGATGAAGTCATGGAACGAAGTTCTAGTTGAATCCATGGCAAATAGCAGCTGATGGAGGGAGTAACTTTTGAGGATGGGCGTTTCTATGGCTCTCTAAATGTGAAAGTGAGAATGTGATGTTAAAAGGCTCCTAACCCTTGATATATATCAAAATCCTAAAATTTAAAATTAATCATAAAATCACCAAATTTTTTAAAGAACATTTACCATGAATTGAAAAGAGAAAACATTAAAAGAAATAACATTTTAATTTGATTGTCCATCATCATTTTAATTTAGTTTTCCATCATCTTTTGAAGCAATAACTAGGATTTGATAGAAAAAATTTAATTGAATGCTGTACTAGTCAAACACGTTGTTAGCAATCTTCAAAGTTGTAGGAGGAATGAAATTGGCACTATGCATGCACTTCTCCACATGGTGGCTGATCTTACCACCATTTAAGGTAAAGTAGAAGGACTCTGACATGCTGTCCTCCATGAGCAATAGGTGTTCTCGCACATCCCTTAGAGTCCATTGCAATGTGACATTCACATTCTTGACATCTCCCTCTTCAACATCAATAGACAAACTTACCCCCATATTGTCTTCATCATTAGAGTCTAGGGGAAGCCACCGGCCATTTGTTTTCTTCTAACATCTATATTGAAAAGCTAAATACAACATTTGACATGACAAATGGTATCTAATAACCACATTGTCTTTACATATGTGACATTGAAACACATCATGAGAGTGCTCTCAACGGAAGCAAGAACGGAAGAGGGACAGAGAGAAACAGAGAGCCACACAAGTTTTGGTGGGTGCAGAACACCCTAATCTTCTTTTTCATTCATTTATATATGTGTTTGAGTATTGTACATAACCGGGGTAAAGGCACAGTGACCTTTAACCCCCACAACCTCCCACTTAAAGGACAATGTGCCTTTAAGGGAGAACAACCAATGAGCATACTATCCAATGCCCATCAATACACGACAATACTCAAATCGCTGACTAGGTAGATTCTTTGTTAGCATATCTGCAGGGTTATCATCTGTATGAACCTTGACAAGCTCTATGTGCTTGTCCTCAAGTACCTCCCTGATGAAATGGTACCTAACCTCAATGTGTTTGGTCTTTCCATGAAAGATTGGATTTCGTGCTAGCTGAATAGCACTCATGGAATCACTATCCAATATCGGTACACCTGTATGAATCCCCAAATCTCCCACTAGCCGATCAAGTGATATAGCCTCCTTGCAATCCTCTGTGGCTACAACATACTCAGCCTCTGTGGTAGACAAAGCAATGCACTTCTGTGCGCGAGACATCCACGACACTGCACCACCTGCAAAGGTGAACACATAGCCAGAAGTGGATCTCCTACTATCCACATGCCCTGCATAGTCTGAATCTGTGTACCCAAGTACATGCATGTCTCCTCTACCAAAGCAGATGCACATCTCCTTGGTACCCTTCATGTACCTCATGATGCACTTAACTACCTCCCAATGCCTCTTTCCTGGATTAGCCATATACCGGCTAACAACTCCCACTGCAAATGCAATGTCTGGTCTAGTAGCTATCATAGCATACATAGCATACATAAGACTCCCAACTGCTGATGCATAAGGAACCTTGGCCATCATGGCCCTTTCCTCATCTAATTTGGGACTATCTGTATGACTCAGTTTCACATATGGAGGCAATGGAGTACTCACTCCCTTCCCCCCCTCCATACTGAAATGCTGCAATACTTTTGTAACATACTCTTTTTGTGAAAGCCAAAGGAGTTTCCTACTCCGATCACGTGTGATGCACATACCAAGAATATGACCTGCAAGTCCCAAATCCTTCATATCAAAGGCCTCATGCAACTTGGCCTTTAATGCATCTAGCTCATAAGTATTCTTGCTAGCCAATAGCATATCATCCACATATAGTGCCAAGATTATCAAGCTATTATCCTTAGCCCTTTTAGTGTAGAGGCAGTGATCAATTTCACTCCTTCTAAAACCCTGGGATCGAATGAAAGCATCAAAATCTTGATACCATTCTCTAGGTGCTTGCTTAAGACCGTAGAGACTCTTCTTCAGCTTGCAAACTAAATGCTCTTTGCCCTTTTCTTCAAAGCCTTCCGGCTGCACCATATAAATTTCTTCATGCAAATCCCCATGCAAGAAAGCTATCTTGACATCCATCTGCATAAGCTCCATATCCTCTAATGCCACAATTCCAAGCATGCATCTAAGTGTGGTCATCTTCACAACCAGAGAGAATATCTCATCAAAGTCCACACCCTTCTCTTGCTTGAACCCTTTAGCGACCAAACGGGACTTGTACCTAGGCACATCATCACTTGTGACCTTCATTTTGTAGACCCATTTACATGGCAATTCTTTCTTTCCATGTGGCAAAGAAACCAAGTCCCAAGTCTTATTCTTCATAAGTGAACTCATCTCTGATTGCATAGCATACTCCCACTTGCATTGATCCTCGCGCATCATAGCCTCTCTGTAGCAAGAAGGCTCCCTGCAATCAGTAAGCATCACATAGTCTACCCCTGGAACAAACCTATCAGGCGGTCTAGACACTCTAGATGATCTTCTCAAGGGCATTTCAGCTTGCTGTCCCACTTGCATATCAGCCACATTTGGCTCATCATTTCCACCAATAGATGATCCATCATCTACCCTTGATTGTATACCTATGGGAGTACTTGGTTGTACCATTTCTTGCACATTTGGTGCATGGACAGCTTGCTGTCTATCAACATATGCAGGTGGATTCACATCCTGGAAAGTGATTCTCCTCATTTCCACATCCCTCATGGGTGCCTTATGCATCTTCTTCTCATTGAAGACTACATCATGGCTGCATATGATCTTCTTTGCTTCTGGATCCCAGAGACGATAGCCCATCTCTCCACTTTCACCATAACCTAGAAAGATGCATTTCCTAGACTTAGGATCTAGCTTCTTTCGAAGCTCTTTTGGCACATGTGCATATGCCTCACACCCAAATATATGCAAATGAGAGTAAGAGGGCTTCTTGCCACTCCATGCCTCTTTAGGAATACCACCATCCAAACTCTTACTAGGTGATCTATTGATCACATGCACTGATCACATGCACTGTAGTCTTCATTGCCTCAACCCAAAAACCACCAGAAAGACTTGCATTGGAAAGCATGCATTGCAACCTTTCTTGAATGGTACAGTTCATCTTTTTTGCAACTGGATTTTGCTCTGGAGTACGAGGGGATGTGAGCTCCCTCTTAATCCCACATGTATCATAGAAATGCTGAAAGTCATGAGAGAGATACTCTCCACCATTGTCAGTCCATAGGCATTTAAGCGTTCTACCTGACTGATTCTCAACCAAGGCCAGCCATTTCTGAAATACCTGGAACACATCACTCTTTCGAGCTATTGCATAAGCACACACTTTCCTAGTTGCATCATCAATGAATGTCACATAGTATTCAGCCCCGCCTAATGACCGGCGGATAGGAAAAGCACAACCGAGGCTAATGGAATACATGATGCCATGGAGAGATTAAAGACATATTATGCACTAGAACACTTCCCAAGATGATACTCAATCATACAATCCATGTAGTGTAATAACTTTGAGCATAGTGGATAACAATTTAATTGCCACAAACATTCAACAACAAACATTAAAGACATTGTATGAACATTAAATCATGTTTATTACAAAACCATAGGATATGAAGAGCACAACCAAGGCTAATGGAAGGCATGATAAAATAGAGAGATTGAAGACATCATATACACTAGAACACTTTTAAGGATGATAATCAATCATACAATCCATTTAGTGGAACAAAATTGAGCATATTAAATAAAAAAATAATTGCCACAAACATTCAACACAGAACATCGAAGACATCTTATGCACATTAAATCATGTTTATTACAAAACCACTCACTTCTCAACTGTGGGTTGATGTACTAAAGAGGGGCATCCCTGTATGTGACAATGATGCGGATAAAGCACAATCAAGGGTAATGGAAGACATGATAAAATGGAGACATTGAGAGGATGTCTTATACACTAGAACACTTCCAAAGATGATAATCAATCATACAATCCATGTACTAGAATAGAACTGAGCATATTTGACAAAAAGTTAATTGCACAAATAATCAACACCAAACATTGGAGACATTGTATGCACTAGAATACTTCTAGAAATGATAGTCAATTGTATAATACATGTAATGATAAAAAATTAATTATCAAAAAGCATCAAACTGTGTCACAAATTAATTTCTATCCCACTTTTGTATTCACAGCACAGATTACTAGATAGTACCTTCTCCATGTGAGAAAACTTGACAACTATGTTGTCATGATCTTGCATGTGCATAGATTCACAAAGCATCTCCTTCATGTTGGAAGGCTTGGCCACTCTTATGCTGTCATGATCCTGCATGTGCATAGATTCACGAAGCATCTCCTTGAAATAGACAAAAACTAATATCATCTTGAATAAATTTGAGTAAACATAATAAGTTCCTTAAAACTCAAAGATTCATCATGATTAAAGTTTCTATGTACCTACTTCTCAAAAGATCCCTCTACATTGCTCTCATGACCAACATGGGTAAATATGTCATTGTGCTATAACATTTAACATCTGTTGAACTTAATAAGCTAATCTCATGTGCCCGTAAGCTCTATCTTCTTGGAGTAGAAGTAATGATGAAATCTATTTCATTAAAAACTCAAGCAATCAATATAATTAAATTTACCAAGTACTTGATTCAAAATAAACCCATCCACATCTCCTATGTGGATTGTATGTGTAGCTGTGTTATTTTCCTACAAATCAACCCAAGCTATTATAATAGATTTCCAAGTGGTTCAAATCATTAAGAAAACCCAATCAATGCATCTACATATTAAGATAATACTCCCAAATCAAGAAAGTATATTGCATTTAAAAGTACTAAGATCAATCTCACATTTATAAATCTATCTCACCATTTCTTGGGGTGAAGGTGTGCTTGGATTATTGGCCATCTTTTGTTTCTTCTCATACTTTCTTTTTCCTTGCATCCACACCAAGACCCATTGATAGATATCTTGGTCTTTCCATACTCGCTCCTGGAAACTGCAATGGTAATATATGATGAAGATTTCTAGAAATGACATCTTTGATTTTCTCTTTTCCCTTTGAGTTGTGACGCAAATCCACATGTACATTATCGAACCAACTCCTTGCGAGATGGCGATTGGTGCACATTATGGAATGTTGCTCTTTGAATTGCTTGGCCAAGAGCTCTTTTCCATAAATCTTATTGACATCTCAATCCCTCTTGGCTGGCACACGAAATATCTGTTCATAGGTCGGTGTCTCAACCAAGGGATCGAAGGCTAGATCCACATCTAGCATTGGAATTTTCGTTGATCTCTTTCAGGTGAGAAGAAGAAAGAGTTGTGAAGAGAGTGGTAGAGAAGGAAGGAGTCTCACTTGCAGCTTTCTCACATACACAAATGGGGGAATATACACAAAGGTGGAGGCTGAAAACAGTTTTCCTCTTCTCTTCTTAGTTGTGAAAGCCAAAAGAACTCTAAGTACAAAAGAATAGGTGAACCCTATATGTGGGTCTCAAACCAAACTCAGCTAACTAAGGTGGCATACTAACTTAGCCACTAACTAGAGTGCATAAAGATAGCTATCATCCAGCTATTATTCATGGGCGATGTACCAACTGCATTTGCAGCTAACAAGTCGGTGACAAAAATGCACAACGGTCACCCTGGCATATCACGAGTGGAGCTAAATATCTCAACACTCCCCCTCGAGCTCAATCCCAATCCCTGCACACCAAGCAAGTCTCTGAACTTGCGCAACTTCTCTGCACCCAATGCCTTCATGAATATGTCAGCTACCTGATCCTCTATGCTGACATAAAATGCTGACATAAACTAGACCAATAAAACCTACTAGAACCTTCTCCCGCACATAGTGATAATACACCTCAATGTGCTTTGTTCTAGCATGATAGCCTGGGTTATTTGCCAAGTGTATACTGCTCATGTTGTCACAATAAATGACAACTAGCCCATCTGTAGATTGACGCATATCATAAAGTAGCTTATGCAACCAAGCTGCCTCACATGCAGCCATTGCTGCACCCCTGTACTCAGCCTTTGTGCTCAACAAGGCAACTATAGGCTATTTCTTATTGCTCCAAGTGACTGTAGCACTCCTAAAAGAGAACACATATCCACTGGTAGATCGTCTATCAAAAATACTACTAGTCCAATCAGCATCAGTGTATCCATGCAACTGTATCTGAACCCCAGTCTCATAAAATAGTCCATACTGCAATGTGGACTTCACATACCTCAGTATGCATCTAGCCGCATCCAAATGCGGTTTCCTTAGAGCCGACATAAACTGACTTACCAAACCAATAGCATAGCTCAAATCTAGCCTAGTAATAGTCATATAAATCAAACTTCCTACTATGCGTCTGTACATAGTAGGGTCTTCCAGAAGCTCACCTGCATCTGCGCTCAACTTAACATTCTTCTTCAAAGGAGCTGAAATAGGCTTACAGCCTGTCCTCCCATATTTGGACAGCATGTCCAATCCATACTGCCTCTGAAAGAGCCATATCCCACTTGTGGATCTAGTCACCTCAATGCCCAAGAAGTAACGTAGCTCTCCCAAATCCTTCATCTCAAACTTCTGCTTCAATAGCATTTTCACATGAAGGATATCTTCATCACTATCACCTGTGATGATCAAATCATCAACATAAATGACAAGCAACATAATACCTCTCTTTGTTTTTCTCACATAAAGTGAGAAATCTACCTTGGAAATCTAAAAGACAATAGTGACAAGACATTGTCCTATCTTGTCAGACCATGCTCTAAGTGCTTGCTTCAAGCCATGCAAGGCTTTCTTCAACCTACAAACAAACTAAGAATGAATAGCATGAACATAACCTGGTGGCTGCTCCATATAGACCTCTTCTTGCAAATCATTATGCAAGAAGGCATTAGACTTTATGTCCATCTGATGTAAAGACCATCCCTTTGATGCAGCCATAGCAATGACTACTCTTACGGTTGCCATCCTTGCAACCAGAATGAATGTTTCTTCATAATCAATGCCATATGTCTGCGCATACCCCTTGACAACTAATCTTGCCTTGTATCTGTTCACAAAATTATCTGCATTGTGCTTCACCTTTTAAACCCACTTGCAGCCAATTGCATTCTTGTCTTTAGGCAAAGGCACCAATTCCCATGTAGCATTTGCTTCCAAGGCATCCATTTCTTCATCCATGGCTTTCTTCCATTTTTCTTTTCCCATGGCTTGCTCAAAAGAAGTGGGTTCTTGTTCATGTATCACTTTGACCATATAGGCATAGTGAATGGCTGTAAATCCATCATATTTCAGCCTATCGATAGGATACCTAGCTCTGGTAGACCTACACAAAATAGGCTCACTACCGGGTGCTCTCAAAACATCCCTTGTCTTCCTTACTCTAGGTGTAACAATAGAAGGAATACCCAACTCATCATCAAGGCTCTGTTTCGAGCCACTGGATTCATCATCCACATAAGAGTGACTTGCATTCACATCAACCATGGGCTGATCTACTTTCTCTTTTCCTTTTTGTGATACTTGCATACCACTATCTGCATTGCTTTGAGAAGATCCTCCTGATCTCAATCTACCTGTTCATGGCAAAGTACGTAAACCACTGCTAGAGGACACTATAGGTCCACTAATATTTTGTGATTGCTGCTATGAATTCTGTGCATCATTACCATTTTGTGCATCTACATCATCAATCACATTTACTGGTCTATACTAGCTACTCATCTCATCAAAAACAACATCTCTGCTCATTGTAAACTTACAAGTAGAAGGGTTATAGCATCTATACCCTTTCTGCTGCAGAGAATAACCAATAAAGATGCACTTCTCAGCTTTTGGATTCAACTTGGATCTCAACTCATCTGGCACATGAACATAGGCAATGCAACCAAAAACTTTCAAATGAGAAATATCTGGTTTCCTACTAGTATACCTCTCCTCTGGTGTCATGCCATGTATTGTTGTAGTGGGAGTCCTATTCATTATGTAGACTACTGTAGCAACTGCTTCAACCCAATAATAATCTGGCAGGTCTCATTTGTTGACCATGGCACAAGATACCTCTCCAATATGGCTATTTTTCAGACATGAAATACATCAGACAAGTATTTCTTTTTTCCATCCTACATAGACAAAGGAATTTTACCAATCTACACAATAGGATGTGCAGTATCATCACCAATCTCCACAAATCTTGGTCTTTCCATTTTCCTTGCATCTTGCATCCATTTTGCATGACCTGTCATGTGGTTTGACGCACTTGAGTCAACATACCACACATCATTGCCTTCTTCTGTACTTGTCACAAAATTGGTCATGTGCTGCACCATAAACAGATGCTCATTTCTGTCATCACCATGTCTACTAGAGGATGCATAATTGCCTTGCTACAATTTTCCAGTCATGATGTCATTCTACTTTTTATAGTAGTCTTTAACCATATGACCCATTTTACCATAGTAGTAGCATTCAACATTGTTGTTTGCATTTTGGCCTCTCTGCCATCCACCACGACCTCTTTGGCCCCCCCTGCGTCTAAAGTTACCATGTCCTCCTCCATAGGACTAGTTTTCTTGCATTTGCTACATATTCTAATTTCTGCCATGGCCTCAAATCGGCTTGCTCTACCTCTACCTCTACCTCTACCTCTACCTCTTCCAGCATTTGAGTAAAAGACAGCTTCTTTTAAAGTTCCTCCTGAAGAAGATGCACCACCATTTCTCTGCTCTTCAAAAATTAGCAGAGCAATCAACTCCTCAAAATCAAGAAAATTCTCACGGATGGCAATGGATGTCTAGAATTGTGCATAATCCTTTCCTAGACCATTCAAGGTCACAGAAACTAGATCATCATCTTCCACTGGCGACCCAATAGAAGCAATCTTCTTCACCTTCATGTGGTAGTCATTGATGCTCATATTTTCTCTCTGCACATTATGCAACTTCTGCTTGAGCTGCATTTTCCTAGCTTGTGTATTTGTGCTATACCTTTTTGTCAAAGTATCCCACGTCTCCTTTGGCATGCTTGCATCTTGAATATGCACAATCATAGAATCTGAAATATTGATAGATAGCCAGTACATAGCTTTTCTGGCTCTCTCATGCCAGCATTTAAATGCTTGCAACTCTTATTGATTGGGAACATTAGGAATAAATGGTTCTTGTTCAGCTCTAGTAATAAACTCCCAATAGCCTTTTTCCTTAAGGAAATTCATCATTCTAAACTTCCATGCTTGGAAGTTGTTCTTGTCAAGCTTTTCAGTGAAAATCTGTGAAAGAGCATTAGACGCCATTACAGAACACTGTAAAATATTCTGTCAAAAAAACACAACTTCTGCCTCACAAGGGCAAATTTGCAAAACTGATGAGATTGGTATTTGACCACACAGTCACTTCCTAGTGACGATTATGCATCAACAGGCAATAAGAATGATTCTGTCACTCCCAATATCTCTGTGCACATGCATACGATGTAATTTTTGTGATAACTTTTCACTGACTTGTAGAATAGTGGTCGCATAGCAAAAACATGGCACTTTCTTGAGTGCCTGTGGAAAACTTTTGCCACTAAAACGGGCCCCGAAATGGCCTCGAATCAAAAAAATAATTTCACCAAGGGCTTTGCCGTAGCCCATAGCATATACTACCCTCTCATCACACCACGAAGGGCGTCCCAATCTGGGACAGTGCACTCTTGCACTTTCCGGTTGTGCTACCTGCAGAGATTTGCTCCCAAACTCGAAAAAAAAGGAAAGCAACACTGATCCTCTTACTAGGACACCGCGAACTTGGTTTTCTTTCTTGAGCTCCTTACCACAAATTGAGCTCTGATACCATGTGAAGAGAGTGGGAGAGAAGGAAGGACTCTCACTTGTAGCTTTCTCACATACACAAATGGGGGAATATACACAAAGGTGGAGGCTGAAAACAATTTTCCTCCTCTTCTTAGTTGTGAAATCCAAAAGAACTCTAAGTATAAAAGAATAGGTGAATGTGGGTCTCAAACCAAACTTAGCTAACTAAGGTGGCATACTAACTGAGCCACTAACTAGAGTACATAAAGATAGCTGTCATCTAGCTATTATTCATGGGTGGTGTACCAACCACATCTGCAGCTAACAAATGGGTGACATAAATGCACAACGGTCACCCTGGCATATCACGAGTGGAGCTCGATATCTCAACAAGAGTATCTTTTTTTGTTGAAGGGCTTTAATGCTAGATAGCATGTTTTTCATTAAAGGACTCAACTCTTTTGAGTTGAGCATATGCTCAACAAGCAGAAAGACATCATCATGAGTGTACTGTTTATCCATAAAAAATGCTTGGTAAGACTGCTGTCACAAATATAAATTCACCATCTTCATTAGTAAGAAACTTAAGATCACTATGTAGATGTAAAGTTTTTTTTTAAAAATCTATACTTAACATATAGATGTATCAAATACTTAAAGTGAAAATGCAAAAAAACCAAGGTCTAGGACTTACCTTAAAAAGATTTGAGATAACATTTGAAGGTCCTAAGGCGAACATTATTTGTCTCACAGATAACAAAATAACATCAATAATTTTGTATGTCTATAATGAGAAAGATAGATGACTTTATCATTATTAGTAATTACATCGTTGCTTGCCATGCCACTGGCAAGATCCTCATATTCCCATCAACCTCTAGTTTGTTTCTTGTAACAACCACCCAATTACACAAACTAATGCAACAATGCCAAGCCCTCCAATTGTCCTCTTCAATATCAACTTTCCACTTGTCTCGTGACTTTTGATATTGTCTTAGCAATTCTAGTCAGACTTGCTTATTCTCAGAGTCCACTTGTCTAAAAACTGCATATTGTGAACCTTGAGAGCCTTCCATATGATTATTTAACTTTACGAACATGACGTCACCCTCCTCTAGAGATGGAGGTATAGAATCTGGAAACCATGGAGCCAATAATCTCCCACATACTATTAAATCCTTGCATTCATATGCAATCACACTATTAGATCCCTTACTCAATGGTATGAACTTGTGCAACAAAGAAGTTATAGGCCGTATGCAATCCCAAGTAAAAGGAATGTAGTTTCTTTGCAAGATACTCATTCTTGTCACATCATCTATGAGTAAAGTCTCAATCCCCTCTTCAATTGTGATCCATTGCCTATAATATTCCGCACCAAAAAAAATCATAAACTCCCCATCTTGTTGGATAGCAAAAAAGGATACGATATGTCCTTTCCAATTTCCCACACTTGATAAGTCTTCAGTACTCTTATCTGGTTTGACAACTACCTCATCTCCCACCTTGTAGACTTCTCCCTTAAACAATACTTTCTTGTAAGCAATGACATTTCCAAAATTTTCGTTCCTTTCAATACCAAAGAATTGCTCTCCGTGAGAAACACCGTGAACCGTGGACGTAACATCGAGGGGCCGCGCTCGAAGGCGCGACTGAAATATGAGCATCAATGACTACCACATGAAGGTGAAGAAAATTGTAGATGCACTTGCTTCCATTGGGTCACCAGTGGAAGATGATGATTTAGTTTCTGTGACCTTGAATGGTCTAGGAAAGGATCATGCACAGTTCCGGACATCCATTGCCGTCTGTGAAAAATTTCCTGATTTTGAGGAGTTGTTTGCTCTTCTAATTTCTGAAGAGCAGAGAAATGGTGGTGCATCTTCTTCAAGAGGAACTTCAAAAGAAACTGTCTTCTACTCAAATGCTGGAAGAGGTAGAGGTAGAGGTAGAGCAGGATGGTCTTGAGGCCATGGTAGAAATCAGAATATGCAGCAAACTCAAGAAAACCAATCCTATGGAGGAGGACATGGTAACTCTAGAGGCAGGGGGAGCCAAAGAGGTCGTGGTGGATGGCAGAGAGGCCAAAATGCAAACAGCGATGCTGAATGCGGCTACTATGGTAAAATGGGTCATATGGCTAAAGACTACTATAAAAAGCAAAATGACATCATGAATGGAAAATTGCAGCAAGGGAATTATGCATCTTCTAGTAGACAGGGTGATGACAGAAATGAGCATCTGTTTATGGTGCAGCACATGACCAATTCTATGACAAGTGGAGAAGAAAGCAATGATGTGTGGTATGTTGACTCAGGTGCGTCAAACCACATGACACTGTGGGGGTTAAAGGTCACTGTGCCTTTACCCCGGTTATGTACAATACTCAAACACATATATAAATGAATGAAAAAGAAGATTAGGGTGGTTCTGCACCCACCAAACTTGTGTGGCTCTCTATTTCTCTCTCTCCCTCTTCTGTTCTTGCTTCCGTTGAGAGCACTCTCAACTGGTATCAGAGCCCGGGTGATCTAGCTGAGCGTGCGTGAATGCTTGAAGCTCAGCAGCTCTGTGGGAGGAAGGAGAAGCTTTATGAGAAGCTTTGTGGGCGACTTTACTTGCATCCGAGTGTGCAGAGACCTTGGAGAAACCTTTGGAAAAGTCACTTTGGCTTTGCGAAGTGCTTTTGAGAGCTTGTTAAGTGGTTTCAAAGAAAAAGTCGTTTTTTGAGCTTTTCCCTGTTCTGTTCGATGACAGAGACTCCGTATTGACTTGTAGAGGCAACTATTGCTTGCTTTTGGTGTCCACTTCACTTCAGGAGCTTGGAAACACCTTCATTCTTGAATCTGGGATCATTTCATTGGATTTCTGACTCACTGTGTCAGTTCCTGCGTTTTTTGCCCGGGTGTTGGAACTCAAGTTTGAAGCAACCATTTGCAGATCTGTCAGTTCTGGTGGACTCAGGAGGTCCTAAAACTTCTATGTTGCTCATCATTCACACTCCGGTGGAGTTTACAAATAGCTCTGTTTCAAAAAACGTTTTTCAGTCCGTGTGTTGGACCCAGTGATTGAGACCACGGTTTCCAAAACCGTCTGTCCCATTGTGTTTCGGATGCCCAAAAACCCCTACCTATCAGTTCTTGCGCAATTCGGTGGAGGATTTTCAGAGTTATAGATCTCTGTGTATTCGATTTCGTCTCTCTGTTATGCATTTTTCATTCTAAGGTTTTGAAACCTTAGATTTATGCCACATGGCAGTGGATAAGTGTTGACTCCCATTTGTCACTCATCGGTTGGGATTTTGGAGTTCTGGAAGAAGAGAGATATTTGCAGATTTTCTTGCTGAGTCCGATTATGCAATGGCGCCCATGTTTTGAAGCATCTCAGGTTCTATTTTCAGTAGCGCTCATTACCGTGGGACTATGATTTCTTGAGCATACCTTATGCAGATCACTCTGGTTGCATTTTGAGCAGTGTGCGCTCATTCGTGGTATGCATTGGGTTGCAATGGATGATTTATAGGCCATTTGGATGCATTGCGGTCCTTGTTGGATGCGCTGATAGGCCCAAATTTCCTTGTGGGATGCTATTTTTTATGGACGCTTTGCACATGGATGCTATTTTATGCTGAGGGACAGCTTTGACACATTGTTGGTGATGCACTGATAGTGCTATGCTCCCTTGGATGAGATATAATTGATGCACATGCCAGTGGACGATGTTTATGCTTGAGTCATTTGGCACTTATTGGCATTTTCTTTTGGGCCAGATTTGCTCATATGGATGCATAGTATATCCACATGAGTCAGATGCATCTTTTGATGCTTTGAGCTTTGAGTTTTTTGTGATATTTCAGTCTATTGTGGCATACACATTTGGGTGCACCTGGTATTTGGTGTGATTCTCTCTTGCAGGGACTAGCATTTGGGATTTTGTTTCATGTGCATCATGGCATCCTCTTCCATGCCTGAAAAGGAGTTTTTCAGCATTAAAAAGTTTGATGGGACAAACTTTTCTTGGTGGAAAGAACAAATAAGGGATGTGCTTATTCAAAAGAAGCAAATTAAACCCTTGGCAGGGATTGAAGCTAAGCCTGCAAATATGTCTGAGGATGATTGGAATGAGTTGGATGCATTAGCAAAGTCTACTATTAGACTTCATCTTGCAGAGTCAGTTTATTTCACAGTAGTAAATGAGCAGACTACGGAAGATTTGTGGAAGAAACTGTGTGCCACTTATGAGAAGGAAACTGCCTCTAATAAAGTTTACCTCATGAAGAGGTTGTTTGAGCAGCAGATGAAGGAAGGGGTCTCCATTGCTTCTCACTTGAATGAATTCAATATTATTTTCAGCCAGCTTCAGGCTCAGAAAATGAATTTTGATGTGGAGACTAAGGCAATATTTCTCTTATGTTCATTGCCATCCTCATGGGATGCCTTCTGTACAGCTGTCAGTAACTCTGCACCTGGTGGAGTACTGAAATTTGATGATGTTGTGGGTAGCTTGTTGGCCGAGGAGATTAGACGGAAGTCTATGGATGGCAACAAGCAGGATGCAGCCTTAAATGTGCAAAGGGGCAGATCACAGTTCAGGGGGAAATCCCAAGAAAGAGTGAAGTCACGTAGCAAATCCAGGGCACGGAACATTGAGTGTTACCATTGTGGCAAGGAGGGCCATATGAAAAAGGATTGCTACAAGCTGAAAAGAGAGCAAAAGGATAAGAAAAAGAATGCAAATTGGGGTGCAAATCAAAAGGAAGAGAGTCCAAGGGAGGACAAAGGAAAAGTGAAGATCGAGGAGATCAATGCAGTCACACATGATAGTGACAATGATGTTCTCTTCATGTCTACTTTATCTGCAGAGTTGCTTACCACTTCAGATGATGCATATTCCCAGGATTGGATTTTGGATTCTGGTGCTTCATTCCATGTTACTCCCCATAGGGAATGGTTCTCCACTTATGATAGTGGAAAGACAGGTTGTGTGCATCTTGGAAATGACTATGCATGTGACATAGTGGGAGCAGGTGTGACATAAAGTTTTCTTTTGCAAATGGGTCTGCATTTGTTTTGAAACATGTGAGACATGTGCCTAAGCTGACCAAGAGTCTTATTTCAGTGGGTCAGCTAGATGATGCTGGTTTTCACACCACTTTTGGCTTTCAGAGTTGGAAAATTCAAAAGGGCTCTATGCTTTTGGCCAGGGGTGCCAAGTGTGGGACTTTGTATCCCTTACATGTATCAGGGGTATTTGATCATGTTGTTGCAATAACCGAGCAGCCAAGCACTTCTTTGTGGCATTGCAGGTTGGGGCACATGAGCAAGAATGGAATGAAACTCTTATGCCGTTTGGGTTATGTACCGCATTTGAGTTTCTCTGATTTTGAATTTTGTGAGCATTGTCTCTATGGGAAGCAGACTAAATCAGCCCATAAAAGAAGGGGAAAGAAAGAGTTTGAAATGCTTGATTTGGTGCATTCAGACGTATGTGGTCCCATGCCTACACAGTCATTAGGCGGGGCTGAATACTATGTCACATTCATTGATGATGCAACTAGGAAAGTGTGGGCTTATGCTATAGCTCGGAAGAGTGATGTGTTCCAGGTATTTCAGAAATGGCTGGCCTTGGTTGAGAATCAGTCAGGTAGAATGCTTAAATGCCTACGGACTGACAATGGTGGAGAGTATCTCTCTCATGACTTTCAGCATTTCTGTGATACACATGGGATTAAGAGGGAGCTCACATCCCCTCGTACTCCAGAGCAAAATCTAGTTGCAGAAAAGATGAACCGTACCATTCAAGAAAGGTTGCAATGCATGCTTTCCAATGCAAGTCTTTCTGGTGGTTTTTGGGCTGAGGCAATGAAGACTGCAGTGCATGTGATCAATAGATCACCTAGTAAGAGTTTGGATGGTGGTATTCCTGAAGAGGCATGGAGTGGCAAGAAGCCCTCTTACTCTCATTTGCGTATATTTGGGTGTGAGGCATATGCACATGTGCCAAAAGAGCTTCGAAAGAAGCTAGATCCCAAGTCTAGGAAATGCATCTTTCTGGGTTATGGTGAAAGTGGAGAGATGGGCTATCGTCTCTGGGATCCAGAAGCAAAGAAGATCATACGCAGCCATGATGTGGTCTTCAATGAGAAGAAGATGCATAAGGCACCCATGAGGGATGTGGAAATGAAAAGAATCACTTTCCAGGATGTGAATCCACCTGCATATGTTGATAGACAGCAAGCTGTCCATGCACCAAATGTGCAAGAAATGGTACAACCAAGTACTCCCATAGGTATACAATGAAGGGTAGATGATGGATCATCTATTGGTGGAAATGATGAGCCAAATGTGGCTGATATGCAAGTGGGACAGCAAGCTGAAATGCCCTTGAGAAGATCATCTAGAGTGTCTAGACCGCCTGATAGGTTTGTTCCAGGGATAGACTATGTGATGCTTACTGATTGCGGGGAGCCTTCTTGCTACAGAGAAGCTATGATGCGTGAGGATCAACGCAAGTGGGAGTATGCTATGCAATTACAGATGAGTTCACTTATGAAGAATAAGACTTGGGACTTGGTTTCTTTGCCACATGGAAAGAAAGCATTGCCATGTAAATGGGTCTACAAGATGAAGGTCACAGGTGATGATGTGCCTAGGTACAAGGCCCGTTTGGTTGCTAAAGGGTTCAAGCAAGAGAAGGGTATGGACTTTGATGAGATATTCTCTCCGGTTGTAAAGATGACCACACTTAGATGCATGCTTGGACTAGTGGCATCAGAGGATATGGAGCTTATGCAAATGGATGTCAAGACAGCTTTCTTGCATGGGGATTTGCATGAGGAAATTTACATGGTGCAGCCGGAAGGCTTTGAAGAAAAGGGCAAAGAGCATTTAGTTTGCAAGCTGAAGAAGAGTCTCTATGGGCTTAAGCAAGCGCCTAGAGAATGGTATCAGAAGTTTGATGCTTTCATTCGGTCCCAGGGTTTTAGAAGGAGTGAAATTGATCACTGCCTCTACACTAAAAGGGCTAAGGATAATAGCCTGATAATCTTGGCACTATACGTGGATGATATGCTATTGGCTAGCAAGAATACTTATGAGCTAGATGCATTAAAGGCCAAGTTGCATGAGGCCTTTGATATGAAGGATTTGGGACTTGCAGGTCATATTCTTGGTATGCGCATCACGCATGATCGGAGTAGGAAACTCCTTTGGCTTTCATAAAAAGAGTATGTTACAAAAGTATTGCAACGTTTCAATATGGAGGGGGGGAAGGTAGTGAGTACTCCATTGCCTCCATATGTGAAACTAAGTCATACAGATAGTCCCAAATCAGATGAGGAGAGGGCCATGATGGCCAAGGTTCCTTATGCATCAGCAGTTGGGAGTCTTATGTATGCTATGATAGCTACTAGACCAGACATTGCATTTGCAGTGGGAGTTGTTAGCCGGTATATGGCTAATCCAGGAAAGAGGCATTGGGAGGTAGTTAAGTGCATCATGAGGTACATGAAGGGTACCAAGGAGATGTGCATTTGCTTTGGTAAAGGAGACATGCATGTACTTGGGTACACAGATTCAGAATATGCAGGGCATGTGGATAGTAGGAGATCCACTTCTGGTTATGTGTTCACCTTTGCAGGTGGTGCAGTGTCATGGATGTCTCGTGCACAGAAGCTGTAAAAGCCCTCACATGGAGAAAGTTTTTTCTTTTTAGAATTGCAATCCCTTTTTGCTGTAAAAGCCCCTCACATGGAGATCCTTGACCATATTGAAGAAAATAATCCCATATTTTTTGGGCCGTCACAATAGAAGAGACTTCAAGAATCCCATGCTTGTGCCAATCAAGCAGTCATATTTTTTGGGATTTAAAGCTGCATATCTGTTTGGCAAAGCAAGAAATGTATGTATGTCTCTAAGCATTCTGAAAATAGGAAAAAGACCATCTCTATCCCTTTGTATGTGATCAAAAACCCAGGTAGACAATCTCCGAGTATGGTAGTTAACATAAGAGATCTCATTGTTGCGATTGTTTGAGGATATCTTTACATATATAGATACCTTGCGCTCAAAAACATAGCATCAAAAAACATCATGCATGCCATGTCGTATAATATCATAAAAAATTTCACCCATACCTACATAAACATAGATTTTTCATATGTAAGATTCCATATAAATATTACACAGATAAATCCTATGCATATGCAATATGCTCCTAGAAGGAAAGCACAAACCTACCACATGTTCAAGAGGAGATGAATTTGGACCCATATATTCCTCTTTCTTGACTCTCCAAGCTAGCAGCAAGATTTTTGCCACTTGCATATCTGGCTCTGACCATCCCTTATCACGAGTGTAATTATAAAACAAGTGAGCAATGTCGATTAAGAGAAGTCCCAAGTTATATAAATGTGTGGGTATACCTTCTACTACACCAAGGATATAAGGCAAGCACCATTGAATGAACTTTTAATTCTCCTCAGCCTTGAAGCTATCATGATACTTGCTAGGATTTCGAGGCCATCGTCCAAAACAAACTGAATTAGGAGAGACCTTGAAAACCTCTTCAATAGCTCCATCAATTGCCCTTTTCACATCATTTGGTGATCCCTTAATGAGAGAAGAGATGTATTTTTTGAACAAGTTCAATGAAAGTATATGCATGACATAAAAAACAAGATCCAAGGAAATATTGAAGCCATACAAATCATACAACCTCCAAAGAATTGACTCTCCTGATAATCTCGCATCTCATAAAATAGCCTCTCCAAGAGGTCGTGGTGGACGACAGAGAGGCCAAACATTAGGAAAAAAGGGAGCTCATTTTAGGGCCCTGTAAGAAATTCACTATTTTCTCTTTTCTCTCTCTATAAAAGCAAGAAAATATGGATACTTGCGTGAGAAATGTCAGTGTGAAAAGGAATAAATATATTCTTTCACATGCTTTACATTCAATGTTCATATAAAAACAACACTTTTCTGTGCAAAATTTGGTGATTCTGACACCGCAGACGCGTCCGGAACGGCCCAAAATCCCAGAAACGGCACTGGAAACGCTGGAATCGGACATCCGGAGGCCCGGAAACGGCCATAAAAGGCTGAAAAGTGGGATTTGCAGCAAAACGCGATCTGGCACCTTTTGAAATTATCGCGTTTTGCTGCAAATCCCACTTTTCGGCCTTTTTTGGCCGTTTCCGGGCCTCCGGATGTCCGATTCCAGCGTTTCCAGTGCCGTTTCTGGGGTTTTGGGCCGTTCCGGACGCGTCTGCGGTGTCAGAATCACCAAATTCTGCACAGAAAATAAATTTTTAAAAGATTCAAATTAGATCACCTCATTAATGTGACATGCTTCTACAAACATATAGTACTATTACTTTTTCTTATTTTCATCTTCTTTTGTTGAATTTTCAACGTTACGTTGGCCCACTCCTGATTAGTTGAGAGCCTATTTTCTCTCTCTTCTAAAAGGCCCCAAAATGAGCTCCCTTTTTTCCTAATGATGCAAACAGCAATGTTGAATGCTACTACTGTGGTAAAATGGGTCATGTGGCTAAAGACTATTATAAAAAGCAGAATGACATCATGACTGGAAAATTGCAGCAAGGAAATTATGCATCCTCTAGTAGACAGGGTGATGACAGAAATGAGCATCTGTTTCTGTGATAAGTGCAGAAGAAAGCAAAGTCAAACCACATGACAAGTCATGCAGAATGGATGCAGGATGCAAGGAAAATGAAAAGACTAGGATTTGTGGAGACTGGTGATGATACTACACATCCTAGTGTGCAAATTGGTAAAATTCCTTTGTCTATGCAGGATGGAAAAAAGAAATACCTATCTGATGTATTTCATCTCCCGAATATCACCAAGAACCTAGTTTCTGTTGGTCAAATGGTTGAGCAGGGATTGTAGGTCATATTTAATCCTCATGGATGCTTTGTTGAGGATATGAAAAATAAAGGTCACTTGATAGCAAAAGGGAAGAAGAAGGGTAGGGTGTTTACGTTGGATGCTGACATGCCTAAATTGAGTGCAACAATGTTTGCACATGGGACCGGTGTAGTTGTAAATATTGATATCTGGCATAAATGCATTGGTCATGTTAATGTACAACGACTTAAATTAACACAAGCCCAAAATATTGTTGCAAGATTGCCTAAGTTCAAGGTGGCAGAAATGCATAAGGTATGTGAAGCCTGTCAATTTGGAAAACAGGCAAGGAAACCATTTCCTAGACATGTTTAAGAGAGTAAGAGGCCATTGGAATTAATCCACTCTGATGTGTGGACTACTAAAGCTGCATCTATTAGAGGCTATCATTATTTTGTCAGTTTTATTGATGACTACAGTAGAAAAGTTTGGGTGTATTTTATGAAAAAGAAAAGTGAAGTGTTTGGGCATTTCAAAGCTTTTAAAGCTATGGTTGAAAAAGAAACAGGCGTGCAAATAAAATGCCTAAGCTCAGATTGAGGGGGAGAGTACCTCTCAAATGAGTTTGCACGTTTTTTGCTTGAGCATGGCATAAAGCAGCAATATTCATGCAGTCATACCCCACAACAAAATGGACTTGCAGAAAGGGAAAATAGGCATATTGGAGAGGTATCTCGTGCCATGCTTAACAAAAAAGACCTGCCAGATTATTATTGGGCTAAAACAAATGCTACAGTAGTCTACATAATGAACATGACTCCCACTGCAGCAATACATGCCATGACGCCAGAGGAGAGGTATACAGGTAGGAAACTAGATATTTCTCATTTGAAAGTTTTTGGTTGCATTGCCTATGTTCATGTGCCAGATGAATTGAGATCCAAGTTGGATCCAAAAGCTGAGAAGTGCATCTTTATTGGTTATTCTCTATAGTAGAAAGGGTATAGATGCTATAACCCTTCTATTTGTAAGTTTATAGTGAGCAGAGATGTTTTTAATGAGATGAGTAGCTGGTATAAACCAATAAATGTGATTGATGATGTCCTCAAAGCAATGCAGATAGTGGTATACAAGTATCATGAAAAGGAAAAGAGGAAGTAGATTAGCCCATGGTTGATGTGAATGTAAGTCAATCTTATGTGGATGGTGAATCCAGTGGCTCAAAACAGAGCCTTGATGATGAGTTGGGTATTCTTTCTGTTGTTACACCTAGAGTAAGGAAGACAAGGGATATTTTGAGAGCACCTGGTAGTGAGCCTATTTTGCATAGGTCGACCAGAGCTAGGTATCTTATGGATAGGCTGAAATATGATGGATTTACAGCCATTCACTATGCCTATATGGTCAAAGTGATACATGAACCAGAACTCACTTCTTTTGAGCAAGACATGGGAAAAGAAAAATGGGAGAAAGCCATGGATGAAGAAATGGATGCCTTGGAAGCAAATGCTACATGGGAATTGGTGCCTTTGCCTAAAGACAAGAATGCAATTGGCTGCAAGTGGGTTTATAAGGTGAAGCACAATGCAGATGGTTCTGTGAACAGATACAAGGCAAGATTAGTTGTCAAGGGGTATGCACAGACATATGGCATTGATTATGAAGAAACATTCAGTCCGGTTGCAAGGATGGCAACTGTAAGAGCAGTCATTGCTATGGCTGCATCAAAGGGATGGTCTTTACATCAGATGGATGTAAAGAATGCTTTCTTGCATGGTGATTTGCAAGAAGAGGTCTATATGGAGTAGCCACTAGGTTATGTTCATGCTGTTCATCTTGAGTTTGTTTGCAGGGGTTGAAGAAAGCCTTGTATGGCTTGAAGCAAGCACCCAGAGCATGGTCTAACAAGATAGGACAGTATCTTGTCACTATTGGATTTCATATTTCCAAGGCATATTTCTCACTTTATGTGAGAAAAATAGAGAAAGGCATTATGCTACTTGTCATTTATGTTGATGATTTCATCATCACAGGTGATAGTGATGAAGATATCCTTCATGTGAAAATGCTATTGAAGCAGAAGTTTGAGATGAAGGATTTGGGAGAGCTGCATTACTTCTTGGGCATTGAGGTGATTAGATCCACAAGTGGGATATGGCTCTTGCAGAGGCAGTATGGATTGGACATGCTGTCCAAATGTGGGATGACAATCAAGCTGTAAGCCTATTTCAGTTCCTTTGGAGCGGAATGTGAAGCTGAGCATAGATGCAGGTGAGCTTCTAGAAGACCCTACTATGCACAGACACATAGTAGGAAGTTTGATTTATATGACTATTACCAAGCTAGATTTGAGCTATGCTATTGGTTTGGTAAGTCAGTTTATGTAGGCTCCAAGGAAACCGCATTTGGATGCGACTAGATGCATACTGAGGTATGTGAAGTCCACATTGCTGTATGGACTATTTTATGAGACTGGGGTTCAGATACAGTTGCATGGATACACTGATTGGGCTAGTAGTATTTCTAATAGATGATCTACCAATGGATATGTGTTCTCTTTTGGGAGTGCTGTAGTCACTTGGAGTAGCAAGAAACAACCTACAGTTGCCTTGTCGAGCACAGAGGCTGAGTACAGGGGTGCAACAATGGCTGCATGTGAAGTAGCTTGGTTGCATAAGCTACTTTATGATATGCATTAGTCTACAAATGGGCCAGTTGTCATTTATTGTGACAACATGAGCAGTATACACTTGGCAAATAACCCAGTCTATCATGCTAAAACAAAGCAAATGGAGGTGCATTATCACTATGTGCAGGAGAAGGTTCTAGGAGGTTTTATCGATCTAGTTTATGTCAGCACAGAGGATCAGGTAGCTGACATATTCACGAAGGCATTGGGTGCAGAGAAGCTGTGCAAGTTCAAAGACCTGCTTAGTGTACAGGAATTGGGATTGAGCTCGAGGGGGAGTGTTGAGATATCGAGCTCCACTCGTGATATGCCAGGGTCACCGTTGTGCATTTATGTCACTGACTTGTTAGCTGCAAATGCGGTTGGTACACTGCCCATGAATAATAGTTGGATGACAGCTATCTTTATGTACTGTAGTTATTGGGTCAGTTAGTATGCCACCTTAGTTAGTTGAGTTTGGTTTGAGTCAAATATGCTTAATTTTATTCTATTGCATGTATTATAGAATTTATCATCATGTTTAAAAATGTTCTACTGCATAAAATGTATTCAATGTTTGGTGTTGAGTTTTTGTGGCAATTTATCAATCAGCAAACATGACTAGTTTTCTTTAACTACATGTATTATACAATTGACCATCATTTTCTCAAGTGTTCTAGTGCATAAGATGTCTTCAGTTTTGGGTGTTGAGTTTTGTGGCACATTAATTTAATATCAAATATGCTTAGTTTTATTCAATTGTTAGTGTTAATCATTATTTTAAATTTTAAAAAGCATTCTAGTGCATACAAGGTTTTGTGGCAATTAATTTGTTGTCAAATATGCATAGTTACATTCCATTGCATGTAGTCTAGAATTGAACATCATTTTTTAGAAGTCTTTCATGCATAACATAGCTTCAAGGTTTCACATTAAGTTTTTGTTATAATCCATATAGATTAATTATATGAAGGATAATGATAAGAAAATGTGTGCAGTCTCTCTCTCTCTTTCTCTCTCTCTCTCTCTCTCTCTCAATCTTGATTTATGACTTATTGATGGATTGTTTACATATAGATGGACAATGCGCCTAGAACTAGTTATAGGTAGTGCATGTGCAAATATAGGTGAAAACATACACCTGGTGGAATGCAATTTGTGAGTAGGAGCACATAATTTCAACATTTTTGTCAAGATTTGCTTGGGATTATTCATCCAAGTGGGAGGAAGCAAGTGGAACAAGCAAGCACATCTGAGGTTTTGTCAAGAACAGATATGCGAGAGTCAGATATTACTCCCTGATCCTGAGAGAGAGACAACAACAAATACACAAGCATCACAATCTACTTCAAATCCTCCAAGAAGGGTGAGAAGAGTATGGTGTGATTGTAGTGTATATTGCCATGGGGGACGACAGGCACCACATTCTACTTTCACAAGACATAAACAAATTCAACAATGGTATACAAGGATTCTCTCAAATTTAGGATTTTCTACATTGGCTGAGGATCCTAATCAATCTTGTGAAGGAAATGTTGAAGGAAAGTTTGATATTATTGGAGATGATGATTTCTTTGAGGAGGATTATTTTGGAAATGAGGAAAACTTTAGAGATGAGGCAGATCTACTACAGGACATTGACGATGAGAATCTACAAAGTGACTTTACCTTAGAGGATAGAATCATAGAAAGATGCATTGAGATGCAAGCTTTGTGGGATAAGAATCAAGCATCTATACAGTTTCAAGATGAGATTCTTCAACTACTATTTGGAGACATGGGAGGAAAAAGGGTTGGAAAAAGAAACACCACAAACAAAAAGCAAAGCCTTAGTTCATTGCCAATTTCCACCAACATGGAATGGTGATCTCAATGGAGCCAGAGTTCCAGCATGTTGGGATCAATTAAAAAACAACTACACAGGACTTGGTATGGTTCAATCACAATGCTTTCGAATGTGCACTGGTAGCAAAGTTAATGCACATGGTCCTGAGGTCTTTCAACCTAGTGATGAAGATAGATACATAGGAAAGGTCATTTATTGCTTGTCTGATGCAAATGCTTGAATAAAAAAGAAGCGGGATACTCTCAGTGTAGGAATGGGTACTGAAGGGTGTGGTGATTGAGTGAGGGGATTGAGGAGCTCCTCCATAGCCGAGCGATGAGGAGTTTGGGAGGGAGAGTTTTGGGGGGAAATTGCTGCATCCATATATCCCACCATCGGATTAGCACCAAGCTTTTCAAGCTTCTTAAAATAAATTTTTAAAATCTCCTTGCAAGGTGTAAGGTGCATCGGATGCTAGATGTGACTCCGGGGAGGAAGAATGCCCATATTAAAACAATGTACATTGGAAAATGCACAATGTACATCCACATTCATATATCCCACCATCGGATTAGAACCAAACTTTTCAAGGGTCCTAAAGCAATTGGTTTTAATGTCCTTAAAAGTATCAGGTGGTTCAGATGCCATGTGACCACCGGGGAACAAGAATGCACATATTTGCACATAGATGCTACATGAGATGAAGGAAAAATGCGCAACGGACACCGACATCTATATATCCCACCGTCGGATCAGCACCACACTTTGCAAGGGTCTTAAAACAAGTTGTTTTAATGTCCTTGCAAAGTGTAAGGTGCATAGGATTCTGGATGTGACACCGAGGAGCAAGAATGCCCATATTTGTATGTGGATGCTGAGTGAAGGAAAAATGCACAACCGACATCTGCATCCGTATATCCCACCATCGCGGATTAGCACCAAACTTTGCAAGCTTCTTAAAATAAAATTTTTAAATCTCCTTGCAAGGTGTAAGGTGCATCAGATGCCGAATGTGACTCCGAGGAGGAAGAATGCCCATATTAAAACAATGTACATTGGAAAAATGCACAATGTACATCCGCATCCGTATATCCCACCATCGGATTAGCACCAAACTTTTCAAGGGTCTTAAAACAACTGGTCCTTGAAAATTATCAAGTGGATCAGATGCCGTGTGACCATCGGGGAAGAAGAATGCACATATTCGCACATAGATGCTACACGAGATGAAGGAAAAATCCACAACGGACACCGACATCTATATATCCCACCGTCAAATCAGCACCACACTTTGCAAGGGTCTTAAAACAAGTTTTTTTAATGTCCTTGCAAAGGATTAGGTGCATCTGGTACTGTATGTGCTATCAGGAAGGCAATTTGTTCCCAATCACATGCAGATCATAAGTATGTCAAAGAAAAATACACATCAGACAAGGATCATAGCATATGTCCCACCGTCAGATCGGCACTAAACTTTGCACATTTCTCAAAATAAATGTTGTTTATATCCTTGAAAACTCTCAAGTTCATCGAATGTCGGATATGCCAACAGGGAACAAGAATGCCCATATTCACATGTGGATGCTACACGATATGATGAAAAAATATGCATGTGACATCCGCATCCATAGATCCCACCGTCGGATAAGTACCAAACTTTTCAAGGGTCTTGAAACAAGTTATTTTAATGTCCTTGCAAGGAATTAGGTGCATTTGTACTGTATGTGCTACTAGGAAGGTAGTTTGTTCCCGACCACATGCGGATCATAAGTATGTCAAGGAAAAATACACATCACATGCATTCCCACCATCATATCGGCACTGAAATTTGCACATTTCTCAAAATAAATGTTCTTTATATCCTTGCAAACTCTCAAGTTCGTCGGATGTTGGATATGCCACCAAGGAACAAGAATGCCCATATTCACATGTGGATGCTACACGATATGAAGGAAAAATGCACAACGGAGACCGATATCTATAGATCTCGTGATCAAATTGGAACTAAAATTTGCACAAGTCTCAAACTAAAATTTTTTAATGTCCTTACAAACTCTCGAGTGCATCAAATGTTGGATATGCTACCGAGAAACAAGAATGCCCACATTAACAGGTTGATGCAAAGTAAAGGAAAAATGCATCAATGGACAACAACATCCGTATATCCAACTGTCACATCAGCACCAAACTTTGCAAGGGTCTTAAAAAACGTTATTTTAATGTCCTTGCAAAGTGTAAGGTGCATTGGATGGTGTAGGTGACACCAGGGACCAAGAATGCCCATATTTGCACGTGGATGCTATGTATGTGAAGGAAAAATACGCAATAGACATCCGCATTCATATATACCACCATCATATCAGCACCAAACTTTTCAAGTGTCTTAAAAAAATTGGTTGTAATGTTCTTGCAAAGTGTAAGGTGCATCAGATGCCCAATGTGACACCAGGGAACAAGAAAGCCCATATTTGCATGTGGATGCTATGTATGTGAAGGAAAAATGCACAACATCTGGACATCCGCATCCGTATATCCCACCGTTGGATCAGCACCAAACTTTTTAATAAGGGTCTTTAAAAAGGTTTTTTTAATGTCCTTGCAAAATATTAGGTTCATCGGATGCCGGATGTGCCATCGGAGAACAGGAATGCTCATATTCGCATGTGGATGCTATGTATATGAAGGAAACAAGTGCAACGGGCACCGAGATCCATATACCAAACTATCATATTAGCACCAAACTCTGCAAGGATCTTCAAATAAGTTTTTTTAATGTCCTTGCATAGTGTAAGGTGCATTGGATTCCGGATGTGACACCGGGAAGCAAGAATGCCTGTATTTCCATGTGGTTGCTATGTTACATGTATGTGAAGAAGAATGCACAATGGAAATCCACATCCTAATATCCCACCTTCGGATCAGCACCAAAATTTGCAAGGGTCTTTAAACAAGTGGTTTTAATGTCCCTACAAAGTATTAGGTTCATCGGATGCCGAATGTGCCACCGAGGAACAAGAATGCTCATATTCACATGTGGATGCTATGTATATGAAGGATACAAGCACAACGGACGCCGAGATTCGGATACCACACTGTCAGATCAGCACCAAAATTTTCAAGGGTCTTAAAACAAGGTGCTTTAATATACTTGCAAAGTGTAAGGTGCATAGGATGTCAGATGTGACACCGGGGAGCAAGAATGCTTATATTCGCATTTGGATGCTATCTATATGAAGAAAGAACATTTGCACAATGGAGATCCACATCCGAATATCCCACCATCGAATAAGCACCAAAATTTGCAAGAGCCTTAAAAAAAGTGGTTTTAATGTCCTTGCAAAGGATTAGGTGCGTCATATGCCGGATGCACCACCAAGGAACAAGAATGCTCATATTTGCATGTGGATGCTATATATATGAAGGAAACAAGTGCAACAGACATCAAGATCCATATATCACACCGTCAGGTCAGTACCAAACTTTGCAAGGGTCTTCATATAAGTGTTTTTAATGTCATTGCAAAGTGTAAGGTGCATTGGATGCCGGATGTGACACCAGGGAACAAGAATCCTCATATTCACATGTGGATGCTATCTTTATGAAGGAAACAAGTGCAAAAGACACCGAGATCCATATACCACACTATCAAATCAGCACCAAAATTTGCAAGGGCCTTAAAATAAGTTTTTTAAATATCCTTGCAAAGTGTAAGTTGCATCAGATGCTGGATGTGACACCGGAGAGCAAGAATGCCCATATTTGCATGTGGATGCTATGTATGTGAAGGAAGAATGCACAATGGAAATCCACATCCGAATATCCCATCGTTGGATCAGCAAGAAAGTATCAGGTGGATCAAATTCCATATGTGCATCTGGAGAATAAGAAGGAAGATATACACATGTGGATGTTACACGATATGAAGGAGAAATGCACAACACCGATATCCATATATCCCACCGTCAGATCAGCACCAAAATTTACAAGGGTCTTAAAAAAAGTTATTTTAATGTCCTTGCAAAGTGTAAGGTGCATCGGATGCCGGATGTGCCACCGGGGAGCAAGAATGCTCATATTCACATGTGGATGCTATGTAGATGAATGAAACAAGCGCAACGAACACCGAGATCCGTATACTGCAACATCAGATTAGCACCAAAATTTGCACGGGTCTTAAAACAAGTTCTTTTAATGTCCTTACAAAGTGTAAGGTACATTGGATGCCGGAAGTGACACCGGAAAATTAGAATGCCCATATTTGCATGTGGATGCTATATATGTAAACACAATGGAAATCCGTATCTATATATCCCACCGTTCAATCAACTGTAAAATTTGAAAGGATCTTTTAAAAATTGGTTTTAATTTCCTTCCAAAGTATCACGTGAATCATATGCCATATGTGCCACTAGGGAGCAAGAATGCACATTCACGTGGATGCTACAAGATATGAAGGAAAAATGTGCAATGGACACCGACATTCACATATCCCACCATCGGATCAGCACCAAACTTTGCAAGGATCTTAAAACAAGTTGTTTTTATGTCCTTTAATAGTGTAAGGCGCATCAAATGTTGGATGCGACATCGGGAAACAAGAATGCCCATATTTGCATATGGATGCTATGTATGTGAAAGAAAAATGCACAATGGACATCCACATCCATATATCCCATCATCAGATCAACACCAAACTTTGCAAAGGTCTTGCAAAAATTATTTTTAATGTCCTTGCAAAGTATAAGGTGGATCAAATGCCATATGTGCCTTTGGGGAACAAGAAGGCAGATATTCGCATGTGGATGCTATGCGATATGAAGAAAAAATGCACAAGGGACACCGATATCCATATATCCCACCATTAGATCAACACTAAACCTTGCAAGGGTCTTAAAACAAGTTGTTTATTGTCCTTTCAAAGTCTATATAAGATGCATCAGATGCCATATGTGACACCAAGGAGCAAGAATGCCCATTTTTGCATGTGGATGCTATGTATGTGAAGGAGGAATGCACAATGGAAATCTGCATCTGAATATCACACCATAGAATAAGCACCAAACTTTTCAAGGGTCTTAAAACAAGTGGTTTTAATATCCTTGCAAAGGATTAGGTGCCATGTGATACTATGTGCTACTAGGAAGGCAATTTATCCACATCCACATATGCAGATCATACATATGTCAAGAAAAAATACACAACAAACAAGGACATCCATATGTCCCACCATCGAATAGGCACTAAAATTTACACAATTTTTGAACTAAATGTTAGACGTTTATGTCCTTGCAAACTCTCAAGTTCATCAGATGTCAGATATGCCACCGGGGAACAAGAATGTTCATATGCACATGTGGATGCTACATGATAAGAAAAAAAAATGCCCAACGAATACCAACATCCATATATCCCACTGTCGGATCAACACCAAACTTTGCAAGGGTCTTAAAACAAGTTTTTTTAATGTCCTTGCAAAGTGTAAGATGCATCAAATGCTAGATGTGACACCGGAAAACAAGAATGCTCATATTTGCATGTGGATTCTATGTATATGAAGAAAAAATATGCATTATCGATCACATCCATTTACCACATTGTCGAATCGGCACCAAATTTGCACAGGTCTTAAAACAAGTGGTTTTAATGTCCTTATAAAGGATCAGTTACATCTAGTATTATTTGTACTCTAAGGAAAGCACATGTGGGTTTGAATACGTATGTGAAGGAAAAATACACATTGGACAAGGACATCGATCCATATGTCCCACCATCGAATTGACCCTTCATTCTACAAGTCTTAAACTAATTATTTTTAATGTATTTACAAAGTCTCAAGTGCATTGAATACCGAATGCCACCGAGAAACAAGAATGCCCATATTCAGATGTGGATGCTATGTTTTACTGCCCTTGCAAAGGATTAGCTGCATTGCAAAGGATTAGCTGCATGAGGATTTAAGTTTTAAGTTTTAAGGCTTCAAATCTAAGCTTTAGGATTCAGTATTTAGCATTTAGGATTTAACATTTAGGTTTTAGGATGTAGGGTTTACTTGTAAAGGATCTAACTACATGAGGCTTTAATTTACAGGTTAAGTTTTAGGGTTTAAGATTTGGGAGGATTTAAGGTTTAACGTGTAACATTTAGGATTTAAGGTTTAAGAATTATGGATTAGAGTTTAGGAGTGTTAGGGTTTAGGATTTAAGATCTAAATTATAAGACTTAGGATTTAGGATTTAGGATTTGAATGTATTCTTAATTGACAATTTTCATTTAAATATCAAATTACATTGCACACTATATTTTTTTCGTTACACATATTTTTATCATTACACATTATATTTTATTTTTATCATTATATCTTTGGCAATTCAAGTATTGTCCTTAGAATTAAATCAATTTTATTTTAAACTCTTTAAATGTTTATTAGATGTATATAATAAATAAAATAGCATTTAAAAGATAGAAACAAGATAATTATCCTATAATTTTATAAATATGCTTATGTATGTCGTAAATATTCTGGTTCATAAACATTTTATGATCATTTTTAAAATTAAAAAACATTTAGATTTTTTTTTGCTTATTTCATAGATAATACTCATTTCCTCTAGCTAGTAGACTAGCTACAACAACTATATTATTAATGACTCATTAAACCATGCATAATAGAAGATACATTAATTTCTTGGATGCTAATTTCCTAGATAGACTAATATATATATATAGAATCCAATTCACAATTGTGCCATGTCATCCAATTAATCTCTTATACATAAATAAAGAACTTTTCCTTATATATATATATAAGAATAATATTTCCTTATAATATATATATAAGAATAATGTAACACTCTTCTAATTTCCTAGGTGTATATTATAAGAACAATGTAACACTCTTCTAATTTCCTAGGTGACCACCCTTTTCCTAGATAGAGGTATAAAGTAAAGGCAAAATGCATGATTGAATATAAGAAGATTAAATAGAGCAATCTAGTATTTCCCTAGATGTGACTAAGGTTCACAAAGGAAAACTCAAATACCTTGAATAAGGATATTCTTACAAAGTAAAGTAAATAAATAACCCTATTGACCCAATAACATCGGAAGGCTTTCACTAATTTTCAACGATCAATGGTGAGAGTCTCAATTAATTCTCAACGATCAATGGTGAAAGTCTCAAATGATACTCATGCAAACATGAGCATGTAAACACAATAAACATACTTTACATACACAATACGAACCCATTCGGAGTGGAAAAGCCAAGAAATATCAAGCATTAGATTGAAGAACGAAACGCTTTGTTCGTCGTCGTTTAGGTGATTAAAAATGAGACTAGAAATTACCTACTAACTTCAAAAATACAAACGAGCAGGGAATGATGGACGACCCAATGAACACGTTAAGCAAAATATAGATTAACGAGTAACACATCCAGTCAAAACATAGCAGTCACTCTAAACAACACTAACGAGTAACATTCCAGACAAGACGTAAAGAGTCACTCGAAACAACATGCTAACCTGCTGAGACGTAGGCGCTCAAGCACGTACACTCGCCAAATCGCTCGTAAGAGACGAGCGAATGCTATTATTTTCATCGGTACCAGAAGTAAAACGAAAAGACTGTCAAGTACAACAGTTCATTGGTCTTATCCATCGACAGAATGTGTCCGCAAAGCTTCTCAAGGGCACTTGCCCTGTCCCTTGCTGTTCTTCAATGTTGCATAGCATGGGCATGCTTCCTTGTTCCCGTAAGTGCCTGGGGGTACACATTGGCAAGTCTTGCAGCAGATTATGCAATCCGTATTGCATCGCTTCTGCTCGCCTGCTGCGCTGCACCGTACGCTGCATTTACCAGGACAATCTGCATGATCACCCAAAATAATGGTAAGAGCAGAAGGCTACATCAACGCAAGGATACGTCTAACAAAGTCGAAACAACTTCTTCAAAACCAGGGCGGCTAGAGAATCAGGCACTACCATAAGCCAAAAGCTTTCTTAGATAACCATTTGACGGGAACGTAGTCTGAACTGAACTTGTATGGCCTGCGCCCGCCGCCGTAGTCGTTGCAACCTGCAGGAGACAAACGAGAAATAACGTAGCGTGAAAGAGTAACGTGAATTCAAGCTTCATAAACATTACAAGGGATAAAATAAAGCTGGCGCACTCCAAGTCAGCTTGTTTTTCCATCTTGGATTCGGGTGAAATCTTTCTCAAGTTCAGCCTACAGGTTTCGCTAAGCGAAATGCTGTGTTGCTCTTCAAGACGAACACATCAGAATATACTCAAGGGTTGTTTTCTTTTCAAGCACTTTAAGATGAACACACCCGACTTTAAGAAGCACTTGTCTTCTCCTTGCAGAGCGACAAAAGAGAAATGCTATAGTCGCTCTTCAAGATCAAAATACACTCATAAAGGGCGGTTTTTTTCTAGCACTTTAGTATTCTGCCTGCAGGTTTGGCTAAGCGACAAAAGAGAAAATGGTAGGTTGCTCTTCAAGATGAACACACCCAACATAATATCAGTAGCGTAGCAAGAAGAAGAAGAACGGCCACTCTCGCGTTAGAAGCCATAGATCAAAGATCGAGAAGCAGGCGAGCAGAGGCTCGTAGCTAGCAAAAGTTGGTATCTGGTTAAAACCCGAAAGTTGAAACACCGTCAGATCCCAGAGCAACGAAGTATTGCCAACCAAAGCTGGGGCAAACAGTCATTTATACTACAACGACAAGCAAGGGCGCGCTCTGTTGAAAAGCAAAGAGTCGTCACCAGTCGTGGACATTTGGAACAAGAAGTTGAAACAATGAAAAGGAAGTGGGCACTGGGTGGTCCAAATCCTAGACTAGTGACCAAGGCTATGGCAACAGGAGGCGAGGCTTGCAGTCTTTGGGAATGGGGATGTCAGAGAGCTAGGACAGCTTCAACTTTTCCAGAAGCTCACACCGAACCAACAACTTAATGCGTTATACGCGTATTGGATATTGAGAATCGGAGCGTAGTGTAAGGTGCAACACGTCAGAAGAAAACGGAACACAGGGATGAAGAAAGTTGAAGCCAGGCAAGAAATCTGTCCGGGAGGGTGGCGAATTGTGATCCGTGGAGCTGGTAATCGGAGAGACAGACATGTAAATCAAACAGTACGTGCCAGCTTTAATAGAATACGAACCCCTGAGAGGCTCGCTGGCTGGCCGGCATGCAATTGATCAGTCCTTACTGGGTTTGGTGAACAAGGACACGTCAATATATATTAACCTTTTGGTACACCCTTTTGGTGCAGTGCTTCCTCAAGACCACGTGATAGCCAAAAAAAAAAGATTCAGCTCATCACTCGGCTAATCTAGGCCGTTGATCACCCATCGAAAGTCTTAAAGGAGGTGCTTTAAGGCTCAGTTAGCGCGTGGCTGGAGGCTTGTTTAGGAGGTTGGTGCATCTCCCGAGATCATTTTTTATGTGCCATTGATGCTCAAATTGGCACCTCCATTCTTGACGGTGCAAATTTGAGCACCGGAGCTCTATTTCACCTCCAACCAATAGGAAGCCGCTCTTTGGGGCTGACGGTGGGTTGAAGAGCTTTCAATGCTCTGCCCTAGCCAATGAAAACTTGTTGTGCAGCTCCTTGTAGCTCGTCAGGTGGTAGTCACCCTCATACAATGCTTCATCAGATCCATTTAATGCAAAGGGGGTTTGGTTGGCACACATGAATTCCAAATGCACGTTCAGCCATGCACCAACAGTGCCATGTAAACTTACCCTAAAACATTTAGTATTTTGGATTCAACTTTTACTTGCACCAAGGAATCAAACCCACAACCTGCAAGTTCACAGGTGAGGGTTCTAACTGGGATTTTTCAATTCCAACCGAGATTTTTCAATTTCAACCAAGGGTTTTATATGCTCAATCGGGTTTCATGAGCATTGTTGTGGTGAACAAGTGTAAATTATTTTTTGCCAAAATTTAAAAACCTCCAAGCCCACAAACTTGGAGATAGAATTTCATAAGTTTGGGGGTTTTCACACAACTCATAACTATTGCAAAACAATTGTATCTTCAAATTGTTTTCCTTCACATCAAAAGCAGAATTCTTCTATTCATTGATTTATTGAAAACATTATAAGACATAACATCTCCAAGTACTTCCATATCTCCACACTTATGCTTTAGCTGAACATGTGCACTAAGAATCTTTGATACAATAACTGCAACCTTATCTTCGCCAAGTCTTTTAAAGTGACAAAGCGAATTTAGATCACTATCATGGATTGTAGCAAATGCAACTACTTCTTGTGGGAGAGGAGAGCACACACAAAGGGATAAGGAGACACCAAAAGTGGTGGAGCAAAAGCTACTCCAGCTTATTCCTCTATCATAAATATATGAGTATACATGGGCACTGTACAAGTGGGTGGGCACACTGCCGTTTACCCCAACAACCTCCCACTTAAAGGCAGTGTGTCTTTAAGGGAGTATAGTACACATATAATACAATCAGCCATAGGCTGAAAAACAAGATGACCAGACTGTCATCCTATGCCCATCGGCAGTTTACAATGTGCAAAGTGCATAGAGGATAAGCTGCTAGTAGAAAGAGAGTAGAAATCAGGTTTGCACGATAGAAAATGACAAGCTGAAGATGCATGTCAACCAAGATCTCATGCCAGATTTCACTGGGAGAGTGAACTCTCACCACCACGTGCTCCTGTGCTAAGTCCATAGCACCCGAACTGTCACTGTGCAAAGAAAATGTCTCTGTACCACCTATGACCATAAGCACATGCCCTACAATAGACCTCTGTTGGTCTACCCAACCTGCATCACCTGCATGCTGCTCCTAGAAGCATAAGGACCTGATGTCCACAACCGCTTCCCTACTGCCAAAATCTGCCATAATCATGCTACCAACTCCCACTGCAACAGAAGCAAGTACCGGAAGTGTAGCCCCAATGGCAAACATGTGAGAACCAAGTCTCAACACAGTCACTGGATGCATGAAGTACTATGGCTGCCATATCAACCATAACTTGCTGCTCAACTGATCTGTGATCGTCGAACCTATAGTGTTTCAAGTATGAAGCCAATATAGTCAGTGGAGTACTCAGTAACTTCCCCCTCTCCATACTGAAACAACCAAGTATCTGACAAACATCATCAAGACCATGCAGCTCCCACTGCAAAGCATCCCTGTCCATAAGGAACCATATGGCAAGTAACCTCAGAAGGATAGCAACCTCCTGAATACTAAGACCATAACTGTCTCACTGTGCATCACATCCTGAGCTCTCATAACGGTATCAAACCTATAAAGCCAAAGCTCGAGGGGATTGCTTCTGGCCATGGAGGCACTTACGAGGCAAACATATCAGTGATTCCTGCCCATGCGCAATATGACCCGAGTCAATAACTGCAAAAACCACATCTGTCCTGGCATAACCAGCCAATGGATCATATCGGGCATCATAAGCAAGGTATCCTCCTCACCATGCATAGCCTCATCCTCATCTGCAAGAAGCACTCCGCATCCTGGGAGTATATTATAACTGTCCATAGAAGATGCATCAACAATCTCCATAGGAGTATAAACCTGTGGAATACTAGGGACATCTGACTCTCTCTGACCAAAATCAGGAAGTAATTGTGGCTGCCCCAACTTTATAACCTACTCACCGTGGGAAAAACCTCCCACTCCAAGGGATATGGGCTGTCCCTGCATAGAATTCGGACGTATCAGTGCACTTACACCCTCCTGGAACACCACTCTCCTGCTATCCACATTCCTGGGCTGTCCAAACTTTATAACTTGCTCACCGTGGGAAAAACCTCCCACTCCAAGGGATATGGGCTGCTGTCCCTGCATAGAATTCGGAGGTATTAGTGCACTTACACCCTCCTAGAGAGGAGAGATACCACTTGTGGGAGAGGAGAGCACACACAAAGGGATAAGGAGACACCAAAAGTGGTGGAACAAAAGCTACTCCAGCTTATTCCTCTATCATATATATATGAGTATACATGGGCATTGTACAAGTGGGTGGGCACACTGCCCTTTACCCCAACACTTCTCTTTGGCAACATAAGATCACTTTCATCCCAGGAATGAATCTGTTGCCACCTTCTTGTGGAACAATTATAAAAAATATTAATCTCTTTTGAATATTTTTCCTATTAGTTGTAACTTTTTATTAAATTACTCTCTTTTATTTTACTTTTACTTTATTTGATTCAATTTTGATGGTGATACAAATTTATGGGTTTTCAATAATGGATTCATGTTTAGCATTTAGCTAATAGAATCTCTAACACTACAAGGCACACGCCGTTTCTCGATGGAAATACCGACCTTTTTTACACTAAAAAAGTTTTTTTTTGACGGGCGCAAAGGTCAATATTTACGTTGCTATTAGCATCAGAAAAGAACTGTCGCTATATTGTGACACTAGTAAAGTATCACTATATAGCAATGCTTAACAGAAACTTTAAAAAAACATTAGTGGGGCTAAACACAGCCATAGCAAGCCTTGTTTTGCCCCACTAATGTTTTTTTTTTAGTAATTACCAAAGAATGTTGTTTGTTACAAAATTTTCCTTGTGAAAGGAGTGATACAAAATCGCTCAAACAAGCCGAGCGACAGAAGCATATACATGCCGAAGATATATAACATTGTTTGTTACAAAATTACCCTTTCAAAAAGGGTGATACGAAATCACTCAAACGAGCCAATATATAGAAGCATATCCATGTTGAAGTATATATAAACTACTACTAATATTTTTACTACTACTACTCATCTGAATCATTGCCGCCGTCGTCATGGTCATGTTGGCCTGATCCCTGGCCCTCATCGAAGCTGTGTAAGCCAAATCCCTCATCATCATCGCTCACCTCTGCTAATGGGATGTTCGAGCTTGTACCCTAAGAGTGAAACCATATTAATTGGAAATTAGATTGGAATTTAAAGAATAAAAAATTTTAAAAACTGAGATTACAAGTAGGAGTAGACTTATACCGTGCGAGCAACCACCTCAACCCAATCAAGTGTCGCTCCCAGCACCTCCTGTTTAATAAACCACGGCTTCGCAACTATGCAAAATGCACGTCTCGCCTCTTTGTCTGTGGGAAGGTGACCCATCGCATCTTGATGTGGGCCCAATTTGCAAGAGTTAGATAAAGTGCATGCAATATGTAATAAAACAAATAGAACAATAAATTAAGTGAGAAGAAGTAGACTTATCACCCATGCCTTGAACACCAACCGTCTGCCTGCACCAAAGTGCGAAGTACCTACGGAGTCCAGTCATCTCCTCGTAGCCCTCCTTTGACTCTCAAACTTTTCGGGATGGTCCCTCTATACCTTCTTCAAAAACTTCCAGTTAGCTTTGTCTGCCCAGCTGGTAGCCTTCCCCTTTGCGATGGAAGTACACAAGGTTGACCTACGATGCTTCAAGACCCCACCCATGTGCTCTCGCATGTAATCCTCATTGAACTCCCAATTTGAGGGGTTAGAGTATTGCCTTTTCAATTCATCGATGACTGCCTGCTTCTTTTTACCATCCTGGTACTGCCATTCAGTAGCTATGCCGCTCTTGAAGTGGTGGCTCATCAACTGCCTCATGGTGGCCAGCACTTCTAAGCCCTTTTTATTTTATATTATCTCTCCAGCCCTAGTGATTTCATAGGACAGGTTCTTGGGCGGGAAAGGAGGAGTCATGGGAGTGGTAGAGCTAGAGTGAGGGGTGTTACTACGAGCGCTTACGGAGCGAGGAGTGGACCTGACTGGTACTAGGTCTCATGACCAAGTGGAGACCTGTAGGGATGTGAGTGTGCTGACTCATCTACATCTCCCGAGTCAGCACAACAACCTCGACCCTTCCTACTCTTCCTTCCCTTATGATGGGTACGCCCAAGTGATGACTCCTCAGTCGAATGGGCTAGAGGGGATGATAGTCGAGTAGGTCCAGCCGTCAGTGTAGGAGAGGGAAGAGCTGAGGTCCTCTAGGATAGCAGAGAGAAGAATCTTGCTGCCTCCATTTCGCTCATCTGTGCGACAAACTCGTCAGGATTCCCGACAAAGCCATGGAATGCTAGCAAAGGAGTTCCCCAAGGGGTAGTCATAGTGCTAGGTTCGAGAGGAGTCGAGCAAGGGGTAGTCATAGGGGTGGGCCCCTGAGGTGTCACCTGAATGGAATCAAAGTCCTGTGGAGACTAGAGATCATGATGTCTCCTCCTATGAGGGTTTTCGTACTCATCGGATGTGTGACATGATCCCATGTCTAATTTGGGGGGATTGGACAAACATAGACACAAATACGAAGACAAAAAACAAAAAACAAGAGCGAGTAAGAAGTGGAAAGACAATTAATTCAAAGGAGTTAGGTTCTGAAAAAATGATGGAAATTGACAAAGGACAGGGAGAGGAATACAGAAGATTTCACACTAGATTCCCCTGCCACCACTGAGTGCTACAGAGGACAAGATCTGGGGAATGACTATGATGAAGACTTGGTATCAGCAGACAGAACTGATGGCCTAACTCAACAAGATCATCGATCCCATCCAAAATGGTCTTCTGATGTGACCTTTGAAGACACATTTCCCAAACTTCCCAGAAAAAGAACTCTTGTAGCAGCTAACCTTCACTAGTCGAGCGTGAAAAGGGGTTCAAGGACCCTCAGACAAGATAGAATTTCTCCCACTTTGAGTGAAAAGCCACTACCTCAAGAAAAGAATGGACGCGCATCGTCAGACTTCAGAGCAAAAAGGGGTGGCACCACGGTATCTTACTCGGCGGCTGCTCAGAAAGCTAGAGGAGGATTCTTCTCCCTCCCAGTGAGAAAGGAGCTTACTACTTGCTTTGCCAGCTCAAATGAGGCCAAAGAAGGACTCGCTACCTCTGCCTCAGCTCCCAAGCCATAAGGAATCAAAGACCCAAAGCCCACTAAAGCGGGAGCGACGGACCCTAAGGAGGAGAACAAGAAGGAAACAAGGAAGCCCTTCATTGCGAGAAGGAAAAGGATGACTCACAGACCCCAGAAGACAGCACCAAACCAGCTGAAGAAGAAGAGGCTACTTGTGGTGAGGGCCAAGAATCTCCAAGAGGTAAGCAGATTGCTTCCTTCATTAATGAAGACTTGCTCTTTGATTCCACTGAATGGCTTAGTACCCGTGCATTAATTGGTTTCCTCCCAGGGCCTAGACCTCCACTAGCCTTCATTGAGAATTGGGTGAGAGCAAATTAGGTTAGACAAGGCATTAGTGTCACCAATGTTAGATTTTTAAGGAAGGGGAACCTTCTTTGTCTTCCTCTTTGAGTCTCCCAGCATGGCCTCCAAGGCTCTCAACTACACCCTTTGGATTGTCAAACACCAACCTCTCTACTTAGAGAAGTGGAAGCAGAACTTTAACCCTGATCTCCCTCGATCCACTATTACTTCTGTGTGGGTAGAGCTCCCAGATCTGCCCCTCTCTCTCTACAACCAACTAGCTTCCTTGTGTAGCGGTCTAGGTGAGGTAGTTGGAGTTGAGAAGGAAAACTTCATCAATCCTAGAGCTAACCCTCAAGTTTGTATTAAGATGGATATTACTGAGGATCTTCCCAACATATTGGTAATGGTCAACAGGAATGGAAGTGTGTACAGGGAACAATCCCTTCTCTATAAAAATCTTCCAAACTCTTGTTTCTTGTCTGGACTCTCTAGTCATGTAGTTCAGAACTGCCCACAGAGGAGGACCAAAGCTAAGCCCAAGGGTCTTGCACCTACTAGCAGTAAACAAGCTGAAAAATGGATCCCCAAGCCAGTTTCTACTGAAAAAGCCCTCCTCCAGAAGAAGAAATGATTCTAATCTCACAGTTTCCATTCTTAATGATGCATTGAGGAATCTTAGACAACCTCTTCCAAAAGTGTTGTATGTCCAACTTGATAACACATCGAGAGAGAACAAGAATCAAGTTGTGTTGGCATACCTTTGCATGCTTGTGGAGAAAGGCATATTTCTGAAAGTGAAATTAGGATTCCTTATGGTGGGTCACACACATGACCATATTGATCAGATGTTTAGCCGGTTCTCAGTAAAGCTGAGAAGGAAAGAATCTTGGGATGGGGATGCAATTATCCGCATTTTACAGGATGCATATGTGCCAAAACCGATAATTGCAAACATGGAAAAAACAATAGATTTTAGACGCTTTGTGTTTGGTGACAACGAGTGAATTGATCGATGTATTGAGAAGCTCAACAAGTTAAGCTTTCAACACCAATTTTGAATCAAGAAAGATCAAGAAGGCACGACGTTGTTGTGGGGGAAGTTCTATTCTGCGTCACTGACTTGGGTTCCAGTCAAAGGATTGAAGTTCTTGAAGTGTGTTCCAGAGCGTGAGTTGTATGTGGCACCCTTACAACCTTTATAATCAGTGAGGGAGGTGTAACGAGCCATGAAGGAGGGGAGAGATGTAAACCCTATAAGTTCAGTCAATGAGATTAGAGAAACAATCCAGCATGCTGCATCATATTTTGAAGATGTGGTGTGGACATGGTTGAATCCATTCTTTACATCCCAAATACTTCTCAATCACCAACTAAATGACCCCCAAGATGTGTCAGATTTTAGTTGGCCACAATGCATTGAACAAGATTTTGTAAATGTGTGTATGAATGCTTCTTCAAGTGCGCATTTACATGCACCTTCAAATAAGAACTATCTTGGGGAGGAGAGAGAAATGTACCTTGGAGCAAGAAAGTCCAAGAAAGCCAGGGAAAGGGTTCAAGAAATGTGGAGTGGTAGCATCGAGGACTTGGCAATGGGTATGATGGTTGCTGTGTTAGCAACAAATGATCCTAGTGGATTTCCTTTTTAGATTGCTAAAGTTGTGAAAGTCAAAAAGGAAGGTTCAAACACCAAGTCAATAGAGGTGCATTGGTTTTTCACCAAGTCCATGGATGCTTTCACGGGTCGATATAACCCAGAGATGGTGGTAACAAGGAAGCGTGGCCAAAAAGGGAAGAGGGTGACAAAGAATTGTCCAAGAATTGATATTCTACAATTGGATGAGGTAGATATTTTGGTATATGCATTTCAATTAACACAAGCCAGGCATTTGCCAAAGGAGACACAATATATAATATCCCAAAAAATTCCAAAGACATTAATCGAATGCAGTGAACAAATGGAAGCCAAGACATGCCATGCAAAAAAGAGGGTGGAAGCTAAACTTGCCCAGGTTGACTCGGAGAATGTTCTAGTAGACAGCCTAGAGGAGGAAGGATCTTCAACTTCTACCGCACAAAGCTGAGGCTCTAGTGCATTTGAAGGCGTAGGATCAGAGGATGAGTACTATTCTTTGTAGGATCAATGGCATGTATGTTTGTGCAACAATGTGACTTGTACCTTTTTAGGATTTTGAAATGTGTTATGCCATGGTCCTTTTATGTGCATTGGATGCATAGGCCCTTATTGTATTGGTTTCAAAAAATTAATGTATTTTTTGCAATTTTGGTATTCCAAGTGTAGGTGTTTGTGCTTGTTTTCCAAAAAACCTTTGTTGGCAAAATTTCATAAAAGCATGGTTTTTATGTTTTTTTTCAAAAACCGTCATGCAAAAAGGCCATCTTTTTCAAATAAACGTAAAATTCACATGAAAAAAAAGGAATCTTTCAAAGATTCTCCTAGAGTTCCCTTTTTGAGGTTACAGTTCTCGAATTAGATGTTACACTATTAGACCCATCTGGTAGTAAAGTTAGCTGATGGAGGAACCGCTAAACCCCTGGGAGTGCTGACTGGCATAAACATTAAGGTGTTTGGATTCATGTACCCCGTCAGGTTAGTAGTCATGGACTTCACTCGATAGCCAGGATATGAAGCTATCCTAGGCAGATCCTCTTACGAATTTTTGAACTCGTGCATGACTGGCACAATGATAATATCTACTTACGGCACGAGGAGCAAACCATGAGAGTGGACCTATACACCTACAAGGCCCACCCATTGTCAGGACACCTCTTTGCTATAGAGTTCGACACCACCGTCCGAACCACCTCTGTAAAACTATTCCAACCCTATGACAAGGAAGAGGATGAGAAGGAGTCTAATGACTTCTGGTATGCACCTCTCCTCGAGCCCAAATTCTCATAGAACTGGATGCACATCGTAGCCAACATAGATGTCCCAGAAAGAGTAGGGTTTCTGATCACCACCCAAGAGCTCGAGGGTCTACTGACCCCGATGGTTCCCCTAAGGATGTTTAACATGCTCAAACCCCGAGAGGTAAGCAAGGGAACCATGAGGGTAATTTAATCGGATCTTCAGTGGCTATCTACGTAGGTGCCATGACTACTCACCACGAGTTCTCCTCCAATTGGGGAAATAGGATAAGTAGGATAACCACCCCCGTCGGCTCTATAAGTACAATGGAAGAGCCCCCTTCAAGTCCCAAACCCCCTGTATCCAAAGGTAAGGCTAAGGCCAAAAAGACCACTACTCCGATAAAAAAAGAGGAGATTGAGGATAAAGAAGACCTATGGCAGGTATCAGCACACTACAAGGCCTATATTATTCAGGATCGTAAGATCTTATACCAATCGGCCAAAAGATCTCAATGCCTTAATAGCTCTCCTATGGGAATATAAGGATTGTATGGCATGGAAGTACACGAACATGAAAGGGGTACCTGTCGCAATAGTGTAGTATATAATCCCCATGATGGATGATGCCAGGCAATACGGCAACGCCCCTACCCTATAAATCCTAAATACATACTCATAGTGAGAGAGGAAATATAGAAACTCATAGATGCAGGATTCATCTATGAGATTGAGCATACGGACTGGTTATCACCCATTGTGATAGTCCTGAAGAAAAATGGAAAAATTAGAGTATGCATGGATTTGAAGAAGGTTAATGCTACCACAAGGCATGACCACTACACCCTGCCATTCACAGAACATGTTCTAGAAAGGGTAGCTCGAAAGGAAGCATATAGCTTTCTAGATGGATTTTCAGGTTACAACCAAGTGTCGATTCCCCCCCAAGCTCAATATAAGACCGCCTTCGCAATTGAATGGGGTGTATAGCAGCCAGGTGATGATATTCGGATTAACCAATGCCCATGCTACCTTCCAACGTATGATGATTATGGTATTCAAGGAATATCTAAGGAACTTTGTGGAAGTCTTCTTGTCCTCGAGAAGTATATCAGGCTTGTCCTCGAGAAGTGTTGCTTATATTGCATAACCTTCAACCCCCTTAAGTGCCAGTTTTGGGTCAAAGATGGTGTCATCCTGGGCCACATAGCCCCTGGAATGGAATCTCTATGGACCACAATCAAATGAAACTCATCTTGGAGTTACTGCCCCCGACTAATGCTAAGGGAGTCCAATGATTTACTAGCCATACAAGCTATTACCGGAGATTTGTCTTGTTCTATGCGAACATAGCCCACCCATTATACAAACTGCTAGTATCCTTTGAGTGGACCGAAGAATGCCAAACATCCTCTGAAACCCTCAAACTAGCCCTAGCCACCACACCAGTGTTGAGGTCACCCGACTGGAATTTAATATTCCATGTCCACATTGATGCCTCTAACTTTGCCACTGGATGTGTGTTAGCCCAACCTGGGGAGCATAATTTGGATTACCCAGTATACTTTGCGAGCCCACAACTAAATGAGGCCGAGGTTGACTACACTTCCACCGAGAGAGAGGGTCTCGCCATGGTCTCTACGGTAAGGAAGTTCATGCACTATTTGTTTGCTAACAAGTTTGTCTTCTTCGTGGACCATCAAGCATTGCTATACTTGGTCAACAAACCCTGAATGATGGGACACATCACTAGGTGGATGCTGATCCTGCTAGAATTCGACTTCACAGTCGTTGTGCATAAGGAGAAAACCCACGTTCTAGCCGACTATTTATTGAGGATCCCGAACGGTGAGGCTCCAATGAGAGTAGATGATGATCTCCCCGACTCTTCCCTCTTCTTCCTCGATGTCATTCCCAAATGGGCCACCGAAATTGGCCACTACTTGGCCAATGGACTACCCCTATGCCAAGAACTTAAGAAGGATAGAGCCTATAAACTCATTAAGGATGCAACGCCATATTAGCTGATAGCATTCCAACTGTACCGCATGAGCAAGGATGGCATACTGCGAAGATGCATGTGCAAACACGAATGCATCAAGGTGCAGCCCACTTCCGAATCACAGGTCATTTTGCTACTGATGTTATAGCATGTAAGGTGCTGCAAGTGGGTCTCTGGTGGCCAACGCTCTTTGGAGACGTAGCCAAATTCATCAAACGATGCGACCCCTGCAAGCATATCTAAATCCCACACAGGGCAGACATGATGCCCGACTGGAATCCTAGTCGACGACCAACGACCAACCCTTCAAAAAATGGGTCATCGATTTCATTGGTCCTATAAGCCCAACAGCTAAGGGAACCGGGGCCCGATACATCATCCTGGCCACTGACTACTTCACCAAGTGGGTAGAAGGAAGAGCCACGGTAAAGGCTGATGCAAGATCCATCGCCAACTTCTTATATGAACAAGTCATTATGCGGTTTAGATGTCCATTGGAGTTAGTCAACGACCGAGGAACTCACTTCCTCAACAGTAATCCTGACGAGTGAGTTTATGATCATTCATAGGAAGTCAACGCCATAGTACCCCAGAGCAAATGGCTTGGCCGAGAGCTCGAACAAAGCATGCTGCAAGATCATCACATGTACGGTAGAAGCCAGTCGTACCAACTAGGAGCATAAGCTCATAGTAGCGTTATTGGGCCTACACGGCCTCCTACAAAGTGGTGACACATTGTACCCCCTTCAAGTTAGCCTTTGGGGTAGAGGCAGTAATGCCAATGGAGTATGTAGTGCCTAGCTTCCATCTTGCCATAAAAGAAATACTCACAGAAAACGCACTAGTTGAATGGCTAGTCGACCTCGAAAAGTTAGAAGAGACAAGGTTGCGTGTAGCCTACTCTCTCTGGGTAGAAAAGGCCCGACATAAAAAGTGGTTCGACCACAACCTCAAGAACAAGGACCTGGTAGAAGGAGATTTGGCACTCCTATACAGTAGGCTTAAGTATCAAGGTATGGGTCCTTACCACGTAGTTGAGATCAATCCCTAGGGATCGTGCCGAATAGCCAGCCTAGATGGAATAGAAATGGATGGCTACCTAAACGGGAGCAAATTAAAAAGATACTATGGACCACTCACTCTCTCCACCCTTCAAGCCATGCATAGAGAAAAAGAACTCAAGGCAGAGCTGGCCAGGATGAAGCACCAGGCCATCAAAAATTTGTAATGCTAAGATCCAACAGCGTAGACAAATGACCCTGCTTATGACAACGATTGAACAGATGCAACTAACAGATGAGCTAATAGTAGAGCCAGCTAGGTTGCTTGTTCAACTACAGGTTCCGCGCATGCGCATCAAAGCACTCGTGGACCCAAGAGCGAGCCACAACTTCCTTTCCTGAGAGGTATGGGAAAAGCTACAGGTACCCCTAACCCTCACCGTTGCTTCTATAAGAGCTATAAATGGCCAACTTCTACAAACTCTGGGTTATGTAAATCTAAGTCTAATGGTTGTTCGCCAAGCTATGGATGTACGCTTTTATGTTCTCCCTATAGAAGCAACCGAAGAATAGATTATTCTAGGAAGAACTTGGCGCTACGACATCAAGTGTCAAATCGACTGGCACGCTCACACTCCTTCGCTCACCAATGGTGGCCAAACGGCGGTAGTTTTGCTATGTGTACCAAGCCCCCCCCTCTTCGGCTCCGACCTCGTCGATCCACGATAATGAAGTGACACAGCAAGGCCGCGACCAAAAGCCCCAACCTCCACTAGCACCCCACTTAAGGTACCAACTCAAAAAGAGATGAAAGCTCGCCGCAGTGGTAAACCAATGCCATTGCCTGTTCGATCGACGCCACCATCCTCTGCCCAAGAAATCCAAGAGCTGCAAGTACAAGATGCTATCCTCTATGTCCAATGCCACTTCGATCGAAACCGATGCCCAGAGAACGGTAAAGTAGCAACGACAACTCCGATCACCCTAAGAAAGCCGCTCCCAAACCCATCCACTACCAAAAGAAAGGCGCACCGCTCGCTCGTGCTCCCGCGTCATCCACTGCCACACATCGCCAATAGTTCGATCAACACCACCCGCTTGGGTGGCCAAGGCAAGAAAGTTGCCTGGGTCTTGAAATTGACAATGCAAACCCTAAAGGCATTGAAGGCAGCACCACAAGAACCTGTGTCTTCCCGAGATACAGCACCACAAGAACCTGCCACAACGAGAACTGAACATAGTAGGCCACCCTCAAGGTACCAAATATGCACTAGTGCCACGGGCGGTCTGACTTAACACAAGTATCGCCACAACCAGTTGAGGAACTTCGCAGCAATCGAATTCCACCCCACAAAGAGTTACACAAGAACCTCCCTCGGGGGATGAACACTCGAAGGTAATGGCGAACATACCCCCTCCAATGGCACCGTCCTACTCACGGAAGTAAGGATCGGTCCCATGAGTAGACTCATGAAAGCTCATTTCCCCCAAGAAGATGGACCCCGTAGCAACAATGAAGTCTGACACAAATGTGCCCCTGGCATCCAAGGTAAAGAACAAGCTAGACACATACTCTACATGCTCCTTACATGCTATGCCGTAGTACGTTGCCCGCCTCCACCGCATTCATCATAATCATTGCATCTAGGTCTAGGTGAGTCAATACGGTAGGCTTCTCGCCTGACACACCCATAGCCCATGAGTACCTGCCAAACACATCGCATGTGAACACACAGTCAGCACCAGGTGATTAGAGTCCATTCTTGCATTTTTTACATGTGTTCATGATCTTGCACACTAACATCACTATCACGTTTGTACAAGTGCACTCTAATCAGTCACCCTTTCTTTCCACCCCACAGGCCACTCCTCCTTTCCTTTTCTCTTTTACACAGTCAGTACCCTGTCGATCGTCGCCATAACAGTATCCCGCCGACCGTCGCTATCCCAATATGCCATCGACTATCGCCAACAAAGTAACATGTCGCCATTCCAAATCGCACCGCCACACGTCGCCATTCCAAATCGCACTGCCCCGTCGTCATTGAGTACCACACTAGTTGCGGCCTTGGCCACATCTCGCTGATCGCCGCCATCGAATTTCAGCACTGACCGCTGCCATCGAATTTCAGCACCGACTGTCGCCATACTCGTATCCCACCGATCAGGAGGATAGGAAATCTATATAAGCAAGCTTACCCCACCGGGTCGTGGCCATAGTTGTTACCCCAAAACTCTTGTAAAATTTGCCGAGAAATCTGATAGTTTCCTACCCCCTGCCACTACAATCCAAACAACAAGTTTATCTCCTCTTGCTCCTCCTCATCCTCCGATTCCCTCGTCACGCAACTTCCATTCCTGTTTGTGATGGATTCCAAACACGACTTCTTCGAGTTCGAAGCAGACCTGGGACTCCACCCTTGCCCTAACCCAGAGGCCATTGGCCCATCGAATTCCCAAAGCAGTCCTTCTGCCACAATTTGCATGCCGACTGAGATACCCATGGAAGACTTACAAGGTAAAGAGACTTCCACCAGGCATGCTACTCATGAAGATTCAGCTGCCCCCAGGCATGCCTCCTACGAGGACACAAAAGTGCATCCCAACGCCAACTGTAGGTGAGTACAAGATCGTGCATTCACAAGCACACTCGCCACTTGGAGAAGCATGGCTCCAAGAGCTAGATGCTTGCGTGATACACTCGTGCTTCGCATATGAGGGCCACAACTACACCCTCCACTACCATACAGCAGTAGCATACGTCGCTCTCCGATAGTCGTGCAAGCACTCAACTTTGCAGGCTTGGGCAGAATAGCCACCCATCTCCCATGCCACTTGGATATGACACTACTAGCGGAATTCCTCAAAACGTACGATAGGAACACCAACATTGGTGTCTTGCATGATGCAGTAGGTAATCCCCACAACTACCAAATCAATCAGGACACGGTGCGGGTAGCCTTCAACCTGCCAGCGGTTGGGGAGAAATACTCCAAGCAGAAGAAAAAGCTCAACGCCATCAAAACGGTCTGTCACTACAACTGCCACAAGTGCAGGGGCCGCATCTAGTTCACTGCCATCTACAAGCCCGAAGAAGAGCGACCAGCAAGAGCCTTGCAATGGCTCACTCAAGTTAAGCACACGGACCATCATCAATTCATTGTGCCCAATATCTTGCTGTGAATGGTGAACTTCCAAGAGACGAATTGGGCTGACTACTTCTACAGCCAGATGCGAGATGATCTCCACACCCATAGGGATGTTATCAGCAATCCCATGTTGTACATGCCGGTCCTCTATTACTTGAGAAGTGAACATCTGCCAGTCGGCTTTGGCCTAGCAGAGAAATCCACCATAGGCCCATTACATACCGAGCAAGAAGAAATGGAGGTAAGGCCTAAGAGAGCAAGGAAAATGCCTAATGTCACTCCAGTAACGCATGTGCAACTGAAAACGAGTCAGTTGCTCAACCAATATGAGGACTGCCAATTGCACGAATTCATGCAACAACAACTGCGCCTCCAGTGGGTGAATCCTCAAGATACGAGCAAACAGGTTCAAGGAGGGCCTATTCTCATTGAAGACCTCCAGGGCGATGAGACAATTGAAATCGGCCTCCATATAGGAGCCGAAACTACATTGACATCCCCCACTACACCCTATGTCTCAGTCTCCACCACCCCTCAGGAGATAATATCCTTCACCACTGGCACCTCTTCCACTCCATGTGTAGGCGTAGCGGAGGCCATACAATTTTATAGCACGCCCCAATATGAGGAAATGGGTGGCTATAGCCACATGACGGTAGAGTAGTTGTCACACGTGGATGTGATGGAGCTGAAACTCTTTGAAGCCATGGCACAACTACCCCAAGTCGCCCGCATGATCTTACAGAGGAGGCAGGAGCAAGCCTCACAACTCTCCTCATCAATAAGTACAACAAGGATCCTCTGTCTTTTGTATTTCACATCAATTGTTGGTACTTCATAATGCACTTCCTCCACCGTTGAGGTGTATATTTGGCAGCGCCTTCTTCATCCTCCTCGATTATGTCCTTAGGTGCCTTTGGTAAGGTGTCTTCCTGTAAGCTTTGAAATAATTGCTCGTTGAATGCAGGTACGAGATTTAGGAGCTGGTCGAAGGTAAATTGTACCTTTGAGTGCAGGAGTTCTTTGAAGAAAGCATTAGGCCAACGCTGACCTTTTACATTGTGAGCATTGTCTTCTTTCAAGATCATAGTTCTTTTATTGGAGTCAGGCATGTGTGCCTGCAGTTGCTCGGCTGGTTGTCTATTGTTGCTACTTTTCCCATTGTAATGCCTTTCTGGTTTAGCTCCAACAAGGATTAGAATCTCTGCTTTAGGGACATCTGCTCGAGTTGGCTGGCTATGCCTTTCTAGTTTTGACTGTGTTGAATGCTCTGTTGTGTTTTTATGGCTAAGCATATTTGTATTCCATCCTCCTTTGCATCAATGGGCATATCATTGATTCTTGGTAACACTTTGGGCAACTGGACGTCGAGAAACTTTATTGTTAGCATCTAATCTACTAGTACTACTGACGACACATGGCAATTGTTTATTGGGGGATTCGACAGTGCATAGTCCACATGGCGGTTGTGCAGCGTGCAAGGTTCTAGGTGCATCCGCATGGTGAGCATAGCAGTGCAATTGATCCAATGGCTATAGCGAGGCGCTTCTTGCAAATCATTGAAGCGAATTCAAGCTGAGTGAGATTTACTTGATATAGCTTCATGCACGAATTCCAACTAGTCAACACATGGGGCACACATTCCATTTATGCACAGATTTCAATCCAACGGTTGGGATTAAAATTTGAGATTCCATCGACCCCAACCGTTGACGATGGTGGCTGGAGTTTTCTTCGGTGAAATGTGCTAGTCACTTGTTGGCCCACTCCCCAATCCTGGTTGAGGAGAAGCTAATAACTCTTATCTCGTGGCAACGCAACAAACTTCGACTAAGAACATTGCATTCCTTGATATCAAGTCACTCTTCTTTTCTTAGGCCTAGCTATAGAGCTTAGAGTTGGTTCCCACGTACTCTTGGCCTAGCACATATGCCAAGCCCTTGGCATATCACAGCTTGGAGCAATGCACGTCCCCACGCTGGAAGGAATTTGCCAGCCACATGCAACAAAGGGCTTTTGGGCCCTACAATTCCAATTTTGTTGTTTCTAGAGTTTACATCCCGCCAAGCTCCTAAGCGTATACAATTCGTGCCTCGCCTCTCCATACTGCGCATATAAATTTCATGCCTCGCCTCTCAAAGATCAGGGAAACAAAAATGCGTTTTTTTTTAACACACAACATATGGTTAATTGACAAACGTAAGATATATAATGCAAGGTGAAAAACCCATGCTCAAATGATCACAAACAAAGGTTCTAAAACACACCCACCGCAAATTGGGCACACTTTCAATCTCACTAGCGACAACTTGGGTACAAAACTCACAAGAAACACAACACAAACTCAGGCTACCAAATCGACCACCTTCCAAGTGTTCTTCAACCTCCCAAAAGCACGCTCCACCACAATGCATGTAGATGAAAGTAGGAAGTTGAAATCTACCCGCCTGGCATCCCCTTGTAAACGGTCATGCCTAAATGGGATCATCAACCACTGTAGCAGAGGGAACCCCCATCACCAACAATGTACTCTCTAAAGCGGTGTCTTCCGATGATGATGGGAGCACCACCCAAACACTCTCCACCTTGTGACTTTCTAAAGAAGGCACTATTGCGGAGGACTCTCTTATCATTGTTGCATCCTGGCCACCCAGCAAAGATGACCATGAACCACATGTTGGAGTCGACAATTGCCTGCACTATCATACTATAGTTCTTATCTTTGTTGTACCGATGTGTACTATTCTCATTTGGAGGCAAATCCAAGAGAATATATGTACCTTCAATAGAGTCACAACAATTCGAAAATCCATGAAGAGCTAAAAAACCGCCCTTTCCTTCATCCATCTCTGATTGTGTTTCAGGCCAACAGATGGCACGAGAGGCCCACCTCCGCAATGACACAGTGAACTACTAAACAAAACGGCATGCTGTGGACTTACCACATCCAAATTGCTCAAATATGTACTTGTACTTATGGCCAGATGAAAGGCGAAGCAAGAAAATGGAAACTTTCTTCTCCACTAAAAAGAGCCTCCAAGACACTTTGCACAAGCCCGGTGGCATAGCACCCTGTTGTAAATCCTCTCGTAGCATGTCACACAAACGCATGTAAAGCTCGTATGGGAGGCTCAACACATCACAAAACCGAACATCGACATCTACAGCAACGAAGAAGTTATAGTGATTGCACCAATGAATGATGTACCATGTCCCTAATGTTGGATCATGCAATTGTCAGATCAAAGAGAGCACTCTAAGAAAATTTTGTGTGCATAAATGTTGAACCATCACCATATTGTCATTGACATTCGAATCATCTTCAACAACATTGTGGGTGCTTGTCATTAGAAGCCCCCACATGTGCCAGGAAAGACACATGACAAAGGCAATGGCATTTAGGATGAACACAACTTCTGCATCATCCATGGTTTGTTCCGTATTTATTGGATTCCTGCACCATGTTGAATGGCAATAATCAAATACTACCCTTGCAATAATGCCGATAAAGACATACCATTCAGTATATCAAACATACCATTCAATACAATGGACATACCATTCAATATAGTAGCAATGACATGATAAGTACATCTCAAGTACATGAAATAAACATCATCCATGCCAAGGAAAGGAAAGAAACTCTCAAAATACATAGTGTCAAGGCATAGGCCTACTATGATTCTCTGCAAGCTTCTCTACTACTGCAACATATCGCTCTAAAGCTCCTGCAAACATTGTTCTGATTTGTAGATTCACATTTTCACTTTGCTGGCTTACTTCCAATGACTCCTTGTGCCTCTTGTTGCAACCACCCTCAGCATCTTTGAATGACTACTCTAAGTTCACATTCCCCTCTTCGATGCGTTGCTCTATTGTTCTCCTCTTAGTCTTTTGGTGCATCCCAGTAGAGGAGGTGGCCTTTGCTTCACCTTGTGGCATATCTTTATCCTTGATCTCAAACACATTATTACTTGTGGCTCCCCTAGGGGGAAATTGGTGATTTCGGACTTCATCAAACAGACATAGAAAAGTAGTATTAGAATTGGAATAAAATAAATGCAATATAGCATTCTAGGACTAAGTTGAAATGCATACCATCCTCCGAAATGTCAAACACATTCGTAGATGGATCCACACACCTATCCTTCTTGAAAATAGGCTGCATGGTCTCCAACAACTACTTGGAGAAGGTAGTCACTCTCATCCACTCAGTGGAACGCTATTTCAGAGCCAAGGACCAATAGGAGGATTTCCTGGAAGGAATGTTCACCTCGTAGTCTCAAACCCATTTATATGTGGGCCATATCTTAGCAAACTTATTACGGGCTTGCTCCCAGGTCACTTGCAATCCTTTCTCAGCACAGTCTCGAGCAATGCATTGCCATTCCTCCTCGTGGGTTTTTATATTTTGCATGAGGCCACCCTCCTTCCTATGTTGGTTGAAAGTAGCTTTACAAAGACACAACACCTCTACTACCTCCATTGACCAAAACATCTTTCCATCACCATCACTATCCTTTGATGCTTTGGGTGCTCTTGCTTTAGACCTCACATTGAGTTTCCTTGATTGTGGCACATCTTGAGTACTGGCAACAAGTGTAGGCATGGCATTTGCATTGTGGTGAAGTTGGGGAGGTGCTTGTACCTCTTCGAGTTGGAAAGAGGGCACGACGTCCACATTTGGAATGTAGGGATCTTGTGAATCCAAGTTCAAATCCACAACTTCCAAACGTGGGTTTGACAATTGTGGGGGTGGGAATTGTGGTATTGAAGTAAGAGTCGGAGAGGCCACTCTAGATTGTAAGGCCAATGGTGGTTCGGTGCGCGAGGAGGACCATTGAGTTGAAACCGATGGTAGGAGAACTGAAAATAATATGCTATGGATGGACCTACCCGAGGGGACACAATAACCCATTCTTAGTGTGTTGTGAAGGTACTTCGTTGTAGATGACTCTAATTTTCCGATGTCTTGTGAGATTAGTTCTATTCTACCAATTTGTAAACTCACCACAAAACAAGGAAAATCATAGTTCTTTTGTGTTTATGGGCAATAGTTGGAACAATTGCGGGACAAATTAAAAGATTATGTTGCAATTATGAAAGATAGTCAAAATTGAGACATCTTAATACATTGCACTACAATACATGAAGACAACATAAAGGTATGCATTACAAACATATGAACGAAACAAGAAATTTATAGTTAAATTGCAACTTCAGAGGCAAAGGATCGAACTTTGCAATAGTGGAGGAACATGAAAGACATATTGCTAGGACCTGAAGCTCCCATGCACTGCATTTTAGAGCTTCGGAACCTAGGAATATATGCCTTACATGGTTGTCAATGTTCCGATGAAGATGAAGAGCCTCTCTGTGGATTAGAATACAGCTTAATATGAATGACCGAAGAAGAGAATAGAAGACTTTGTTAATACGAGATGGAGGTTACGGAGGTGGACGAGACGGAGGTTTTGCGATTTTGCAGTGGCTAAGGATGGGCAGGAAGGTGAAATGAAGAAGCTGCAGACTGTGGAGGCCGAAACAACTGTACGGAATGGCCCTACAATAAGGACTGCAGCTATGGCATTTGGTGGCATGGAGGTGGACGAGAGCTCCTACGTGACCGTAATAGAAGAACAGGGACAGCAAAAGAATGCTAAACCTGCTACGCAGCTACAATGAGTCGGATGCCCAGCAAGCAAAACAATCAACGAAGCCACAATGAAACATAGAAGCCCAGCAAGCAAAACATTCAACGCAGCCCAGCAAGCAAAACAATCAACGAAGCCCAGCAAGCAAAACAATCAATGAAACCTGCTACGCAGCTGCCCTGAGTCGGATGCCCAAGCAAAAGAATCAATGAAACCTGCTACGTAGCAAAAAATCAACGACCAAACGTTGAAACAGAACGTGACTTCATTGCATGCACGAACTCGTCGTTGAAACGGGCCGTTTTGGATATCTGCAGCTGCAACGTGACGCGGAAACGACCAATGTTGGACTTCACTTTGATGCATCTACCCGTCCCTCGAACGGAAGTTGTTCAGAGACAGGGAGTGGAAGTCCTATGGATAGGAGCAAAGGCCAAACGCAGACGTGCAGGCTGAAGGAGAAGAGCGGAAGACAATAGAAGAACAGAGGAAGCTGGAGAACCACCAAGGCTGAAGGCACACAGGCTATAGACAAAAGAAAGACGTAGAGCGGAAGACTATAGAAGAGCGGAGGAAGGACGAGAGGTGCAGGCAATCGCCTAAAGGAGAAGATGGCGGACGACACACACAGGCTCCCAAAGTGGAGCTGAGACGGAACCGCGGGGACTTTGTAGTCTGGCGGGAAAGTGGTGGAAGTAGTCGAATTTCATCATCGATGATGCAATTCTGCTTGTCCCGTAGCATCAAGGCGCCCTATCGCGAGCTGGAGAGGCCAAATTCGTGTTTGTTGCGGGGATGCGTTTTGCTGGAAATGGGCACCGAAGAAGACGGGGGGCACACGAGCCTTGGCATATACTGGCAATCGGTGGCACAATTGCCAACGCAGGAACAACCTCTTACGCCTTGTGCTGCTGACTTCAAGAATTTGGTAATGTACTATCAGATTCTACCGTGATCAGTGCCGGAGTTCCGAGAGTTGCGACATAATCCAGATATGGGGACCATTAGCTAGTGAGTGATATTGGACATCAAACTAGAGGGTGCCCACATTTCAGCCACAGAGGACAGAGGTCCTAGCAACCGCACAGGCGGAGAGCGACACTAGTTACGACCCAGACAGGAGCGACGGGATGGAAGGACGTACTACCCCAATGCAAAAGAAAAACGTAGAAGGCAACCAAGCAATGGAAGGGGAAGGAGCCGGAGCAGGAGGTGGTACAGGCGAGGGTAGGGAAGGTGAAGGTGCAGGTGAGTGCAGGTGGGAAGCAGGCAGGGGAAGGGGAAGAGGTTGGAGCAGGAGGTATTGGGGTAAGGGAAAGGGAAGGAGGAGGAGTAGAATATTATGGGAAAGGGGAGGGGGAAGGTAATGGATCATCCCCCCCCTCCCTTCGTTCGCATCCATACCCTCTACACAACCAATTGTTGGCTCATCTGCCGATCCATAGGCTGAGGGCTCCAATGCCTCCTCCGAGTACATCAGCTTAGGATGTATAGGCTGCCAAGGGCCTTCCCCATGGAGTTCTACCGGGATGGACCTTGGAACTACCTGGATGTTGCCGGTGAGGGGACATTTCAAGCCAAACTCATCATGTCATTCGTTCTGCAGCAAATTCACAAGTCTCACTTCTCGCGCCTCCAGATGGACCCGTTCCTCATTCCACCTACACTATGCAAAGGGAATGAGAAGTAGACTAGTGACCTGGTGATTGAGTACTGTCAGGAGCAAATAGCAGAGCATACAGAGGGCTGGATAGGCAAACCCTCTTTCGCTCACAATGGAGGGAGTACAGATGGTGTTTTCGATGGCAAAGATAGGTCTACAGGTTCCAAGTGCTCTTAGATCATTTTGTGACATGTGTTTACACTTCATTTCTTGGAGCGTGAATGGATTCCATTGTTCAGGAACCCATGGTCACAAAAAATGGTTCTTCGATACAAGTTGCAGCCAACACTTGCTGTGGATGTTGCTTCTATTGTAGGAGCAAAATCCTTCTATGTAGAAGGAATCCAAGTGTGGGAAGGTTCTTCTTGGCAGACCTCACAACTACTGGGAGCCCTCCATAGGTGAGCATGGTCGCAACAGTGGTGTTTATACCTCTACTGGAGCTACCTTACTTTCCAGGGTGATAGGTCATGATTCTTTGGTTCTTGGGCATCACTCTTGGATCATTGGGACATAATTTGTGGCTGCATTGCATGTAACTCGTGTAGAATACATAATCCATAGTATATAGAACCACACTACATTACCGTATTGCATGTAACTCGTGTAGAATACATAATCCACACTATATAGAACCACACTACATTACCGTATTTAGAGATTGCTCATAATTTATGGCTGCATTACATGTATCTCGTGTAGAATACAATCACATAATCCACATTTGTAAGGGGTGAATCCATCCCTTATATTCATATAAGGATGAAGGAGGGTTCCCCCAATCTTTATTATAATCCACGAGATTAGCCATCCATCTTTATCATCAATTTTACCTTGTTCTTGATTATCTAATGGGTCTCTTAATGGGAAACAAATTTTGTTCTACTAATCCATTCATCAATTTCACATGAAATTTTTGCATTGAGATTGTAATTTTATAATCTAAATGTTCAGCAACTTTAACTTCAAATTTGACTTCAATACAAGATGAAATTTTCAAATTTCTTACAAAAAAGAGATTTGCATTTCACTTAACATTATCTATTACATGAACAGTTTCACAAAAAAGGGAGATAGTGTCTATATAGGCCACAAAGGCTCAAAAAGATGGTTATATAACTACTGACAAAGCTTCATATAAGCTATTCCTCCAAACTAAATAGCTCACAAAATATGGATTCCCTTGCGTGAAGTGTCCACATGAGAGGCAAGAACGGTGGTGGCCTTACAACGGTAGAACTTGTAGTAGACAAGATTTCCTCAGGCATATTCACAGGTTCCTTGCACGATGCTTGGGAGTATATGGGGAGGTTTCCATAGTTATAGGATTACTAGCTTCATTACAACCCTCTGGAGGAACATTTTCTTTGTCTCAATACAGAATCTCTAGGTCGATCCAAAAATCTCCATGCTTTTGTCAATCGAGCTTATAGGACTTTTGCTACACAGCAGCAAATCCTCATCAAGCGTCTGATTCTTCTTCAATTAGACATTGAAATACCTCAATCTACCGTCAATCACACCTTTGATATGTGTATCAACATTCGGCCGGTCACTCTTGTATCACTGCAGAAGAAAATGTTACTAACATTGCTAGGTGTGATCGATTACAAGGAGACCATAGCCTTCCACAAGAACTCAGCTCTACTACAATTCATTCCCTTCCCTTGATAGGGAATAACCCACAAGGCTGATGGGTAATAGCTCCTGCTTTGTAACATTTTTTCAAGGCACTTACTTAGCGTCACAATGTATCTACAACGCATCTTAAACTTCCAAAACATGAATGCACAATCGAATACATTTGCACTTGTGAGACAAACACGATTCTTCATTTCATCTGCCCCATACCTGATGTATAACTCGATTCTAGATTGCATATAATCGCGGGAGACAGCTTTGCACATGCTCTTGAAATGTGGATGCCCAAGGTCCTTCATGTACAGTACCCGATCATACCTTGATAGGTATGAAGGTTCTTCTGTTTCAGTGCTTGACATAATATTACACCTCCCAATGGCCGATCTGCATACCACCCGATATATCTTTGAATCAATCTGTTCACACTTTCTATATTGCACACGTTAATCCTCACCACCATCCGGAAGTGCAAATTATAGAGAGCACCTCCCCTCTCCACACCACAAAAGCACGACATACATGCTTCTTCCAGAAACATTTTCATCTTCCGAAGCAAACTCTCTGCATCTATATTTGCACCCCCTACTCCTACTGTTATACTCAACTCTAGAACCTTCGGACCCTAGCTTTTCTTTGAACCGGTATTTGGAGGCTAGCTCCGCTTCTTCCTGATCTGAAAACATAGAAAATCTATTCGTCAGCTCCTAAACTCAACATAATTCAACTTTACATAATACATACCCTCCCACCAGCTCTCGCATTTCGCACACATCTGCATCAATCGGTATCAAGTCATTTCCATTCGCATCTTCTTGGTCCTCAACCGTCGTACACAACTTTCCACGAAATCTCACTCTTCTCTTAGCCTTCATGCTTTGCACTCTTTTCTCCACAAACCTCCACAAAGCAAAATTTATCGTCCTCCAAGCCATCGCAAGGTGCCGCGGTGATCATTCTCCTCCAAATCGATTGATGATGGCGAACTCCCGACGTGAATTTAATCCTCCACAAACTCTCTGGATACTACACATGCGGCTTACTCACATGCAAATATCTACTTCAGAGAGAGGATCCATGCACGTGACACGTGATGCCGCATATGTCAACACCACCACATGTCACATGCATGGCCCTCCTCACACATACCACTCTCCCCCCCCCCCCAAAACAACCCTCCTACCTGCCCCTAATGGCTAATTGAATTTTTTCTCTCATAGCCCCCCTATTGGGCCATGTAAGCCAATTCACTGGGTTTGATGGATCCACCTTGATCATAACCATATTATGAGCCACCAATTCAAGTATCTAATGGAGTGCAAAGAAGACTTCACTTTGTGGCTCAAGGAACCAGAAGGCTTTGGTACTACTCTCTCTACAAAGATACTAGATAGCTACGGACAACCTTAGTCTTAGTGGGAAGAGTAACTAGCATCCCTTTAGATCCACAACAAATAGGACAGATGGATGATTGACATAGCATATGTGTTTTGGGATCATAAATTTTGGGATTGTCATGCGTGCACGAGCTCATGTCTGTGATAACATTGATGATCTCTGAAATAAGTGCATAGATAGATGCAACCTAGGTGGCATGCACAACCGCAACACGGCATGAATAGATGATGCTAGAGGTATGAAAGGATGATGATTGGTCAGTGAGGTACTGTCAGTAAATTCAAACAAAGCATGCAAAGTTATTCGCCATCCTTGAACAAATTTCTTAACTCATATCTTCCACAATAGACACATACTTCAGAAATGAAAAAGGATTCCAATGAAACGAGTGACACTGCCAGAGACAAGTTGGAAGACAACCTCTCTTATCCATTTTACCACTAAAATCATGTTTCACATACTAAAACGTGTTCTAACACATACAATAGCACCAAAATTTTAATATGCACAGAAACTCATGAAAAGACAAGAGGCAATCACTGGGGTACAATCTCCCCCCTCGAGGTGTGTGGCTTGTGATCCCACACCAAGAGTATTTATAATATTGAAATAAGAGCATGAGCCATTGAGACAAAGTCACGTATTCATCTCTTGAACATCCCTTTTCCATACTTTTCTCTTGAACATCCTTTTACCATACTTTTCTCTTTGTCACTCCTTTACTCACGTACTCATCCATAATTACATGCCAAAAGTGGAAGGCTTTTAAGCACTCTTCCTTATCAAAAATGTAATGACCCTTGGCCATTTAATACATTATATGGCACTAGCATAAAACCATGTCATTTAGACTTTATTCCTTTGAGCTTGTTTACTCCCATCCGTCCATGTCATTTCCTGTACTCAATAAACCAATTCACCATTAGTTAAACACTTAGCGCAATGATATACATCAAATGATTAGCCAATCATGCTAAGTAATGGTCTTTACAAATGACTATCCATTAATGTGAGTATTTCTAAATGGCTTCACCCATGATACTTATTAATGGCACATGTTTAGTTAGGCGTCCCTAACTAAACCAAAGTATTAAATAGAACCCCTGCCACATCTGGTGTGATCCTATAACTTTACGTCATTTTGACCAAGAGAGTTGTGAAATACTTTCGTGTAACATTCCCTCTTGCTTAAGGTGCAACTGACCTCAGTTGTGATTTTGTTTATGAGTTAAGGATATCAAGATGGTCTCAAAAAAACTGTTCAAGAAACCACTGTGCATTTTCTTTTGGATGATTTTTAAACTTTAATAAATAGGAGTTATAAGTCTTTCCTTTGCGTGTTGTTCTTTGCTGATCATCTAGAATACAATCAAGCTCAAGAACTTCAACTTTATCCACGATTAAAGGTGGCTCTTCATAAACAGGATGCATTGGTAATTCTCCTTTAAAAGGTTTCAAGAGATGAATGTGAAAGACGTAATGAATCTTCCAATGATTGGGCAGTTCCAAACGATAAGTCAAATCATTTATCTTAGAGATAACCTTGAAAGGTCCATAAAACATTGGTTTTTACTGCAGGGCATTTATCAACACTCTTTAAACGCCTCTTTTCAATTCGTAGGACAAAATCTCCTTAGATTTATACATCATATGTTGTCTTTTCTTGTTTGCTTGTTTAGTAAACTTTTCTTGAGATCTCTTGATGGCTTACATCACTTCTCTCATGATTTGATGTAATTTCTTGTAAAATCATCAGCAGCTATAATCTTTTGACTAATTCTTGAGATAGGAATTGGTAATAACTTTCCATATATTATTTCGAATGGAGCTCTTCCTATAGCAAAATGGATTGTGTTGTTATAAGCAAATTGCAATAAATGCAAATACTTATCCCAATTCTTACCTTGAGAATCAGCATATATCTGTTACTTCTGTTTGTCCATTTGCCTCAGGATGGAAAGCTAAAGTAAAATCCACTTTAGTGCCAAGATTTTCAAATAAAGTCCTCCAAAAGGCATCACAAAACTTGGAACCTTGATCTGATACTATAATCTTTGGTAATCCATGATGTGGGAAAACATACTTCAAATACATGTGTGCCGCTTGTGGTGCAGACAATGTCTTTTTGCAAGGCAAGAAATATGCTTGCCTGCTAAAGCAATCCATGATGGTCCAAATCATGTTATTTTGATTAAAAGCCAAGGAAAATCCAGTAATAAAATCCATGGATGTTTGTTCCCAGGACTATGAAGGAATAGGCAAAGGCATTATTAGTCCTGGTGTTTTTCCACTGAAACTTTTTATCTTTTGACAAATTAAACACTCAGCAACATACTTAGAAATATCTTTCTTCATCCAAGGCCAATGAAATTCTTTAACAATACTTTGGTAAGTTTCAGTCATCCCTCGATGTCCCGCATAAGGAGGTTGATGCATTTCCTCCATAACTTGTAATCCAAATGTTTTGGTGACGCAAAGTCTTTTCTCATAAAAGAGATATCCATCATTGACTGAATAATTAGATATAGGACTCCAATTGTTTTGTTCAAGCTTAGTTCATATGTCAGAGAAGTCAGAGTCATCTTGATAAGAATTTTTCGTTGCCTCAAATGGTTGTATTTCAATTACTGAAATGTTGTTGATTTATGGTCTTCGACTTAATGCATCTACAATAGTATTTTCTTTACGGGGATGATATTGAATCATTGGCTAAAAACTTTGAATAAAATAAGCCCATTTGATATGTATATCCGAAATCAATGGTTGTGTCAAAATATTCTTAATGCTTTGTTGATCAGTCTTGATCAATAATTATGAGCCCATTAAATAATGCTTCCAAATCCTTAGGGCATGTACCACTGCTATCAATTCTTTGTCATTGGTACTATAATTTAATTCTATCGGCTTAAGCTTTCTACTTTCAAATGAAATAGGATGATTGTCTTGCATAAGCACAGCTCCAATCCCAGTTCCACTTGCATCAATTACAACAACAAAGAAAGGTCATGAGAAGTCTGGTAACTGAAGTACCGGGGATTTAACTAAAGCTTCTTTTAAAGCTTGAAATGATGTATCATGGCTTGAAGTCCAAATGAACTTTGTAGTTTTCTTTAGGAGATAGGTCCGTGGATTTGCTAAGAAAGTAAAGTTCCTAATGAATTTCCTCTAGTAACTACATAAGCCTAAAAATGATCCTAGCTCATGTATATTTGGCCATGTTTCAATACATTCTACTTTCTTTGGGTCTACTTGAATACCTTGAATTGAAACGATATGTCCCAAATATTCAATGCGATCTTGAAAGAATAGACTCTTCTCAAGATTGATGTACAATTGATTTTCTTTTAAAAGAGAAAAAGTTAATTTTAGATGTTCCTTGTGATCTTCAATATTCTTGCTAAAAATCACTATGTCATCAAAGAACACCACTACACAGTGCTGATGCTTTAGAAAGATTCGGTTCATCAGTCTATTAAAAGTAGCTGGAGCGTTGGTCAAACCAAATGGCATAACCAAAAACTTGTAATCATGACCCTTTTGCATTTAAAAGCATGTTCTTCCATCATTCTAACTTCAGTGATAACCAAATTTAAGATCAATCTTGCTAAAGACTTTAGCTCCTCTCAACTTGTCAAGTAAATCATCTACTCTTGGAATTGGATACCGAGTCTTGACAGTGAGTTTATTAAGTGCTCTATAATCCACACACATTCTAAATGTGCCATTTTTCTTTTTCACCAAAAGGACTGGAGCACCATACGGGGAGCTACTTGGTCTAATCAACTTCCTTTCCAGTAATTCTTCTATTTGTCTTTGAATTTCTTTTCATTCTAAGATGTTTACTCGATATGGAGCTCTACAAGGAGGCGAATTTCCAGGTAAAATCTCTATGCGATGATCTTCAGGTCTAGACTTGGGTAAACCTGGGGGTAATTCATCCATCTTTGAAATCGTCATTCAATTTAATTTGTGCGGCCGTAATCGAATTAACCAAAACCAAAAATGATTTTTCATCTTTCCTAAACGCCCTTTTAGCTTGTGTGTGATTCAACAAAGGATTCATTTCATTCTTTATTTGTCCCTTTAAACAAATTCTTCTATCATTGTGTGTGATCCACATTTAGTAAGTGTTATAGTCAACATCAGGATTAAATTGATGTTGCCACGGCATTCCCAAAATTATATATGTTCCACTTAGAGGAGCCACTAAGAAATTTCTCTTTTCTTTGTATGGATCAATTGTGAGTTCTAAATCTTTCACTTCATTCAAACAATTATATCTAGTTCCAGTAAAAGCAGCTGTAACCTTATACTATGTTGGTGAAACTTTAAGATTCATTGCTTTTACTAATCGTTTAGAAATAAAATCGTGTGTACTTCCATCATCATGTAGAATAACAATTTCTTTCTCATTTATTTTTCCCTTCATTTTTAACAATTCATAAGGAGAAAACTTACATAATTTACCTGAGTCAGAAGTGTTACCCTCTTGCTTGACTTCGTCGATTACGTTAATCTTTGCAATTAATGACTTCTTCTTTTCTAGACAATTATTTGCATAATGTCCCTCTTTGTGACAGTTGAAACAAGTTCCCTTCTTCAAGTCGGTCTTCTTTTCTTCTTTTGATTTGTCGTAATCCTTTGAAGATGTAGTTGATGGCGTAAAGAGAGAATACAGTTTGAACTTAAACTTCTTGTCCCTCTTTTGAAAAGGAACAAAAGGTTTATTCTTTTCTCCATCCTTGGGTTTTCTTTCACGATTTGTAGTAAGTAATATAACCAACGAACTCAAGGAATGAGGATGAAACATATTGATCTCGACTTTTACTTTAGCCTTAAGACCAAATATAAATTTCCTCTTTTGTTCTTTCTCAAAAATCCTATCTATGGTTTGAAGTTGAATGAGAGATTGCCAAAATCTCAATCTCTTTTTCTAATTGATGCAAACTATCGCATTGTTGATGGACTTTCGACTTGAATTGTGTAGGAAGAAAGTCTTTCTTCAATCTTTTCTTCAATTCCTTCCAAGTAGTTGGTCGTCTTTTACTATTTTTGACCACATTCCACCATAGTGCCGCATTGTCAACAAGATGGTTAACAACACATTTAATTTTGTCTTTTTTAGGAAACCTTTCATCCAGGAAATAATCATCATGCTGACTAATCCATGCTAAAATAATTTTTGCATCTTTCTTCCCATCATATTTTTGAAAAGTAAAAGACTTCCCACTAATTTTATTTTCTTGTTTTCTCTCAATGCAGATTTAATAGCTCTACAAATCACTCCCTCAGAATCGGATCCTGAAGTACTCTCATCTCTCGCATGTCTCTTCCTTTTCTTGTTCTTAGTTCTCTCAAGCTCTTTCTCAAATTTCTCTCGATGATCTCTCTCTTGCAAAAGTTGAAGTTGAAGTACATTAATTTGCTCTTGAACCGATGGTGGGAAATGCTGTGCTATTTTGTGATAGAAAATAAACTCTCTTACACTCAATAAAACAAAATTTACTCAATCGTTATACTTATCTCTTGCCAATCGTCTTCGCCAAGATCCACAATACCAACTTTATGATGCTATCAATATGTGAGAGAACCTTCTTGACACTTAGTGACAAGAGCTTTACGGCTTCTGGATGTTGTCGAATATGAAGTTGTTGAAGTAGAAGAGCGTCCAAAAATCAGCTTGAAGAAAGCTATCCATTTGCTCGAGTTTTGAGGGAAATAGTATAGCAATAAGAGGGGTAGAAGAAGAGTAGAGGACTTTGATAAGTTATTGAGGGCTTTGATAGCTTATCAGACAAGCTCTCATCCTCTTATCACTAAAAAATTGCTCCTATCATCTTCTTTTACATTTTTCCCTTTGACAAGCACGTTCGGGCCCGCTTCTGTGGTCAGTTTCAACCTGAACGGGACCGGGGAATCGGATTCAAAGCCCTTGAAAACCCCAAAGCCGACTCCAGAGGCAAATTTGTCAGCAAATTTTTCATGGCTTCATCTTCTTCTTCTCGCGCAGCCGTCTGTTGCAGGAAGAGTTACTTGCAGCAAAAAAAATTTCCTTGGCCGTTTTTAGCCGTTTGGAGAGGCTTGGAAGGAAGCTTGGAGGACTTAAGCAATGAAGCAAGAAGATAGGAATAGAATAGGGAGGCGCGAGAAGAAGAAATGGCCCATCGCAGTGATACGTAACAAAGAAAAGAGTCTCTGTTTTCTCTTCAAAGGAGAGAGAACGTTCATAAAGGAGATAAGGGCCTCCTAAAAATTAAACTCCCAAAGACCACTCTCCCAAGTACTATTTGCACTCCTTTTTTAGATCTGAGATGACGGCTACTTCAGCTCTCTTCCCAACACTCCTTTGGAGAAGTACCTCTCAATTCTAGGTCCTCGTGGAGCGTAGCAAGTGCTCTGATACCACTGAAACGTGAATAACAATTCTAACACATACAATAGCACCAAAAATTTAATATGCATGAAAACTCATGAAAAGACAAGAGGCAATCACTAGGTACAATCTCCCCCCTCGAGGTGTGTGGCTCGGGATCCCACACCAAGAGTATTTATAATATCGAAATAAGAGCATGAGCCATAGATACAAAGTCACGTATTCATCTCTTGAACATCCCTTTTCCATACTTTTCTCTTGAGCATCCTTTTACCATACTTTTCTCTTTGTCACTCCTTTACTCACGACTCATCCAAAATTACATGCCAAAAGTGGAAGGTTGTAAAGCACTCTCCCTTATAAAAAATGTAATGACCCTTGGCCATTTAATACATTACATAGCACTAGCATAAAACCATGGCATTTAGCCTTTATTCCTTTGAGCTTGTTTACTCCCATCCATCCATGTCATTTCCTATTCTCAATAAACCAATTCACCATTCGTTAAATACTTAGCGCAATGATATACATCAAATGATTAGCCAATCATGCTAAGTAATGGTCTTTACAAACGACCACCCATTAATGTGAGTATTTCTAAATGGCATCATCCATGATACTTATTAATGGCAAATGTTTAGTTAGGTGTCCCTGACTAAACCAAAGTATTAAATAGAACCCCCGCCATGTCTGGTGCGATCCTATAAATACTTTACGTCATTTTGAACAAGAGCTTTGAGAAATACTTTCTCGTAACACATTTAGAATAAAATTTTAACCAAACAAGTAATGGAAAAAAATTAGAGCCTCCTCAAGCTTCCAGAACTCAAACAATTTGTGTTGGACATGTTATACTTGAGGTATAGTGGGAGAAAAGCAATGAAAGTCGTCGTGTCTCCTTCAGAAACAACAATACACTTTCTAGAATATGGTCGTGGTTGTGTGCAAGACCCACATTGTTGGCTTAACGAGGCTCAACTCAAAGGCCTCCCTCACTTTCAGCATTGCAATACTTGTCCCCAAAACATACAAGAAGTTTATAGGTTAGAGGGCTTTGAAGGAGTAGAAGACATGACTATTTATCTTCAAGAAATCATATATGTTACTCCCTTGCATATGGGAGAGATTGTGCATGCATATACTGGTTGGAGAAGGTGGTTGGTAACAGCATAGGAGAGGTACATGGTTTAGCCACATGCTCCCAAGACATAGTTTTCTCTCGTTTTCTTGTGATGTATGCACAAAGCTGTGGACATGCCTAAACTTGAGAAAGAGCTTATATGATGAAGCCGTGGGGTTTTGGGAGCGGCATCCAGGTTTCAAACAGTTTGTGTTGGACATGTTATACTTGAGGTACAGAGGGGGAAAAGCAATGAAAGTCATTGTGCCTCCTTTAGAAACAACAATACGCCTTCTAGAATGTGGCGTTGGTTATGTGCAAGAGGGCCCCAATAGCAATATAGCAGAGCTACCAATTCTTTAGCACGACTGCACTTCAATTCAACACATTACAACAAGGACATGTTAGCCAAGAAAGTGGTCTTTGTATCTATGGGAAAGTTCTACCTATACCTATCACTAGATTAACCCATAGAGTTAAAGCAACTGAAGCATTTACTCATACTTATCAGCATATTCTCAAAGAGATTAAAGAAGCCATTGCTATTGCTCAAGAAAAGTAAACTAGACAAGCCGATAAGAAGTGGAAACATATGATTTTCAAAGGGATTACGTTCTTTTGCGAATTAACGAGTTGAGAAATGGCCAGTTATCAAAATGTCTCCACGTTTCTATGGACCATTTAAAGTAATTCAGAAATGCATAAGCAAGTGCAATGCCTGAAAATCAATCTTCTTTCATCCTTTCTCAAAGAATCTCATCCAGTATCTCCTTCTAAGCTCGAAACACCTTGCATCATTCATGGTTCATCTAGAACATTGATTGCCTTGAGTTTCTACATGAAAATGATTTGAGATCACAAGAGAATCTTAGATGAGAGAAGAAGTGGTGGGATTTGAAAGAAAAGCGCCCAAGATAGAGCAAGAAGAAGGCAGGGTAAATCTCGCTCAAAAATCTTGGAAGTTTTGAAAGAATGAAAGTGAAATGGAAGGGAAATGCCAAGAAAGAAAGGAAATGACGAGATTTTGGTGTGAGATTCCATCCCACGATAGGGAGAGCAGAGAAAGAAGCTTCCAGCTCAAAAGAAACGAGATGGTAACTCAGGCTATGATGGTAGCCATGCCAAACACTTGCAAAACTTCTCAGTTTGCTCACCAAGCACAAGAACCATCATTTCCTATGAATTTTATTCATTGGAAAGTACTGCCATGGCCTTTAAGAACAAGCTCTTTCTCAAGTTTAGGTTTGTTGTCCTAGGCTTTGTGCACACATCACAACAAAACGAGATAAAAAATTGTGTCGGTGTCTCAAGAGCATGTGGCTGAACCATATACCTCTCCAATGCTATTACCAACCACCTTCTTCGACCAGCATATGCCCGTGCAATCTCTACCATATTGAAGGGAGTAACATCTATGAATTCTCGGAGATAAGTAGTCATGTCGCTACTCCTTCAAAGCCCTGTAACCTCCTGTATTGTGCTCCTTCTTCGCCCAATAATCCTTCTCGTCGTGATCGCTAGAAGGTGCCTCATACTGACAGGCAGCATGATGAATCTCTGAATTTGGTACTCCACCTGGGCTAGAAGATTAGATGATTGTGCTTAACACTTGTTATGGAGTTTGGTTTTCTTGACCCCTCATTGAGCCAACTCTATAATTCTGGGCCTTTGATTTTACATTGATCTAAATGCTTAAAACAAGCCTTCCAAATTTGACCCAAAAGCATATGAAATGGCTCTTTCCAACTCAGCTCTCAAAAAAAAATGTCGATTTGCTTTTCTAAAATCATAATTTCTCAGGTGATTTTTCCTTCATCGAGAGTTGATCGTGTTCCTTGCCCATGTACTTGTGATAGGTGTGGAATAAATTATTTGCAGCTTTACTCTCCCAACAAGATAACTTGTACCAGCCAACGTCTATGGTTTGTCCTACTGGGAAAATTGCCTTTTCAAAAGCATCAAGCTGCAAATAAACCAGCTCCGGCATTAGTTTGGCAGAATCGGCCACGCTGAGACAATTAGGTGTTTGATCCACAATAAAATTTTGTAAGCTTAGTGAAAGATGGGGCGAAGGGGGGAGGGAAACTGAGGGAGGGATAAGTTGCCAAGCGTCCCCACTCCAAATTTTTCTACACCACCTTGCGTAAAACATAGTTGCAAATGAAGGATTGAGAAAGAACAATGCTCTGAGGGTGCTGTGGTGCAAAGTCTTGCCAAAGTCGACCCTCCGCCCTCTCTCTGTGAGATTCTCGATGCCATTTCTTTCGTATTGGACCTAGTCCCTATATCACACCACTGTTTTGTTGATTCTACCTAGTCGGTAGATCACACTAGCAGAGCGTGCCGTGATGCAGAGTCTTAACAGAGTACCCTCTACCTTCTTTCTCTCAAATTCTCGATGCCACCACTACTTTCATCTTGGACCTAGTCCGTCTATCACACCAATGTTTTGTTGATTCTACCTAGTTTGCAGATCACACCTGGTGATGAATTCTATGAAAGGATTTCAGAGAGGTTGAAACATGATTCTAAGCAGGGGGCGAGCGTGAAAAGTTACAGCAATGAAGGGATTTGAGAGACAATTGAAAGACAAAACTTAGGCTTGCAGGTCCCGCAAGCCCACGAGGGCCCTCGACTGATTTTGGAGGTGATTTTAACGATTTGTGTACCATGTTGGAGCTTTTATGGTGGTCAACTACCGGCTTGGATGCTTGGGATAGATACTAGTTATTTCATTGAGCTTCTTCCATTAGTGGTCTGATTATAGAGCAGTGCATTGATTCGTGTTTACCTTTTAACGTGTTGCGACCTAGTCGGGAGCCTCAAACAAGGGGTTTAATTGCTTAGCTAGAGCCCTTGGTTCTGTTGCAGTCCCGAGTCAGTTCAAGGCAATAGGTGATAGTTACAAGTCCCCGTAGACCAAGCAGAGGGAGTGAGAGAACAGGGGGGATGGCGACAAGGAAGAGGGGCAGGATGGCCTGAGGCGAGGTGAAGGGAGAGGTTTAACTTAGGCTAAATCAAACTAATTTAGATTAGTTTAGATTAGGGGATTTAGGCATATTAAGTGTCAGATTTCCACTGGATTTGTTCCAGCAGGTTTGTAATTTTGTTTTTCAATTGTTTATGCATTTAGAATTTGCATTCAATGATTTCCACAGGTTTGTAATTTTGTCTTTCAATTGTCTATGCATTTAGAATTTGCATTCAATCGGCAATGTAATCAAATTAACACTTGAATGCATAGATCATGAATTTTATAGATTAGTAGAGCCATAAGTAGATTATATCCTCCAAAGGACGGATCATCACATCAAGATGTCATTATATCCTCCAGTGGATGGATCATCATTCCAGTGAACTATTTGTGTTGCGAAGATTTGTTTTGCTTATAGACCATAATGTCCAAATTGGAGATACTCCCGATGGCTTCTGTGGAGCCTCCATTCGGGGACAACTAGGGAGCCATTGGAGGGAACACAAGCCTTCTAACTCCTAACCCGGTGGTGGAAGGATCTAATCCAAGTTTCTAAATAAATTCGAGTTCAGGTACTATAGGACAAACCTCCAATTTTGAGTCTCAAGAATTGGTAATCAGTTTTCATTGCCAGCATTCTATGCAGATACATTCAAGACAAAGTGCTTGTGGCAAGAGTATTTCACAAATCCCTCCTAGCGCTGTGACAACCAAAAGAGCACGATAAGTGTGCGAAGGAATAATTTGTATAGTATAATCCATAGAAATACTCTGCCGTGACAAGTTTGTTCTTACAAGAAAACCCAAGGGTTCCAGCTTCAACCTTAAATTTATCAAGGAGCCGCTTTCCTACATTGATAGCCATGCAAAGTAGGGTATCATTGCATGGTTGATGTAGGCAGGCCAATGCTTAAATTTGCTGCACACCTCTAGGCTTCACAAAAGATTTCGTGAAGTCTTTGAAAATTTTTATGCTTCAAAATGGCGTACAAATCCCTTACTTGCACAGACTGCGAGACTGATGCCAGGCCCCCGAGATTCTCGAGCAGGGAGGCTCAGATTATTTGGGATACATATTAGTAGTATAGTAGATAAATTCCAACTAGTAACTAGATGTTTTTATATTATACGTTGAAGTCTTGGAGATAGTAGGCTTGAGCTTCATGAATGCTGCGCTGCTAAAATTATTGGGAGTCATATGAAGCCCAAAAGTCTAACGAAGCTCAATCTATGCAGGCTTGCACGTATGAGCATACTCGAGCTAGTGGGAGAGACTGTGGGGGAAGTCGCAATGCAGATGTTGGAGGGGACGGGCTTGACATCCGCCATTGTGAATTGGGCTATCCATCTAGGACGCCGAGCCATTGATCTAGATGCAATCAAGGCATGATAGCTTGTCTTATATCAGCAATCCATGGAGACAGGCATATTTGTGAGTATGGTGGGCATGATAGCTGTGCCATTAGTGGGGAGGAGGAGAGTGAGGAACACGACATCTCGCAGCCTGAGGGAAAACGTTGCCCATTAGCGAGTTTTGGTTGGTTCTACTATATAATAATCGGTGTTGAGGATGCCTTAGTTGGCGATTTGGGCTCAATCATGTTGAAGTAAGTCTAAACTCTGGCAAAGGGGAGAGGCTTCGATTTCCATGATGGTTTGGTTCCACGAGATCCCACTTTAAATGGCAAACATGTTGAAGTAAGCCCAGACGATCGCAAGGAGGTGAACTCTAATTTTACCACCTACTATGTTAAATCTCTGAATAAATCAGGTCTTGAATAAGTGTGAATGTGACAATGAAGGGCATGGATCATGATGGATCCTCTCATATAAGCCAAATCACTTCTGATTCTGAAAATGAGGAGGTTTAGAGTGAGCAGCCACCCCAAAAAAATTCTGCCACTTTCACCAGAGCAAGATACGATAACATAACAGTCCATGTCTATTTTTGGTTGTTGTTGCAAAAGTTAGGGCCTATTCCCACTACGAGTTAGGTTATGTTAGTGATCTTAACATAACCGATTCAGTTAAGTTAAAGTTAACCTTAACAAGGGAATTGCATTCCCATTGGTAACCCATTATGTTATGCACTAAGTGGTCCTAACAAAAAACTTTGGGGTATTTTTCATACAAAATGGCTTATCTCATAAGTCCAAAGTCAGTCCTTTAAAGTTAAGGTCACAATGGATTCTTATTTTCAACGCCTTTCAAACGAGTACCCATGTTGTATAGTTCTGAGTTGATCTTGACCATGAAAATTTCTTAACAAGAATCTTGCTTAAAGTCACATTCCCACTGCTCACCCTTAAGTTAACCATTAAATTTTTACATTCCAACTTCTTTCTCTTCATAAAAGTCCTTAAAGTACCTATTTTGAAGGGGTTAAATTTACAAGGATTTTTTAGGGGCCGATAAGAGATTTAACTTAACTAGACTCTCTAAATGCCAATAGGAATGCACAATTATGTGAGCATGCCATTAAGAGCCTTAACTAGTGCTCCCTAACTAGTAGTGGGAATAGGCCCTTAGTTCCAAAATTTATCACGTAAATTCGAATTCCCTCCATCTTGGAATTATTGATAAGGGATGCTTTTATGTATGTAAAGGAAAATGGCTCTCATTTTTTTTTGGTTTGACCCTTGCGAGTTTAAGGTTCTTAGGGAGCACGGACACTACTGGAGGAGGTTCTTGATCTCTTCTCCGAGTGCCATACTTTGTTCGTTTGAATGTTATAAGTTTTGTATAATGGGTTCCATCGTCTGCTTTTGTCACAAATTAACGAGCACACCTGTAAGCTTCCTTACTTTATTCTGGACTGTTCATGCGTTCGGATGCGGGCACGACAATGAGGGCCTAAATGAAGAATTTTGGCTGCCATATATATGGGCTTGTATTTAAAGGCTCTAGACCTTCATTCTGATCGGCACTATCCCGAGGACCTTTCCTTACTAACATGTTTTGGGTCGGCGAGGTCATCCTCGCTACAGAATTCAAGCCCTTCTAGTAACATCGACACCAGCAACTTCTTTTTGTGTGCTGAGAAGCTACAAAAAAGCATGGTGACTAGCAAATGGTATCTAAGAGAGAATTTTCAAACTAGTAAGGCGGGCTTGTCAGCAAAGTTATTGAGAGTCTATGTGCTTCCTGTCAAGGGCACGGGAAGCATGATTAGCGTATGAAGTGATGGAAAGGAGTCCAAAACCTGCAAATGGGAAGGCAATCAAGGGGGAGGAACTTGGAGGGAACTTGGAGCGGAGGAGACGCTATGGTGATGAGCTCCTCAAAGGAGAAGACTTTGACAGAACCTAAAAGTATGCGGCATCGATTTCTATTGTACTTAGTGGTGAGCCTATTATTCCTCAGCTATGGCAGCTCGTGAGATCTAGTGTTGCATCTTCATCGCCATACCTGGCGAGCTCTATTACATCTCAATTTTGCTCAGTCCAGGGATTTCATAAAATGTTGAGTTATTCCTCAGCTATGGCAGAGCTGGCGAGCTCTGTAGCAGCTCAATTCTTCTCATTCTAGTGATTCTGTAAAATCTCAAGTGGTTATTCTTCAGCTAGCGATCTTTGTCTCAATTCAAGTGATTTCAATGGGTTATTACTTAGCTATGGCAGTTCACGAGCTCTGTTGCCTCTCAATTATGGTCATGCCAGTGATTTTAGTATGTGAAGGACCTCACCATGCACCTGAGACCATGCTGAGGCTTAATAAAACACACGGCGAGGAATTATCCTTGGCAGTGAACTCTCAAGAGCCGCTGCGATATTGAAGCCAAAATGGGATTTTTACAAGATAATAAATTGGAAGGCTCTCTACCAACCGAGGGTGATTCGTAAAAGCATGCGTCTATGCAGCATGATACTGCCCTTAGAGAATCTCATGCTGATTGAATGATAGATGAGTTGGGAGACTTGGCCATAATTTGTGATTTCGCTTAAGAAGCAATTCCATGGGGGAATTAATCGAGATATTCTTGCCTTTTGCCCATTCTTACAATTCCTTTGTATTTTCAGTGTCCCATTTTTCCCAATATGAGATTAAACATTAGCTTGAAACCACCAATGACATTACAAACCAAGTGACTTGATTTTGTGCTTCGATAGCCACCGAGATCATCAACTAGACAAAAAGTTCATGCCAACATGGGATAGACATATAAAGTGATAGAAGAATGTGATAGTGGCTTGATTCTTGTTTAAGAGATTCAAGAACCATGTGGCTTACAACAAGAATCACTTCAAACACTTTGTTAGGGCTTCATTGAAGCCTAGTAATGCAAACTTGGGGGGAATATGTAATTGATTAACAGAGAGGAGTAATAATAATTATAAAAATTAATATGTGCAAGGTAATGTGGTGAGAATATTGTATTATAAGAAGGCATAGGGCCTAGGGTTGATGTGGTAATCTTTTCTTTGTTTCAACCCCTCAATATGAATGGTCCCATGTGTACATGATAGGTTAGTTGTGCATAGTCCAAGGGATAATAAAATAGGAAAGTTACATTGAGGTAGCAAGCATCTTTTTCTAGCCCTATACTTATCTTCATGGGTGTCATTTCTACATTTTTATATTAGGGAGGGGTCCATACATATGTATCACCCAAAATGGGACATAGCATATTGGGATATGGTTTATGTGGAGTGTTTCATCTTGCCCAAGCTCGTCAACCTTGTTCGAGCTTGCTTAGTTGGAGAGCGGGATCATCTTGTAGTCTCTCCATTTGAAAGCGCCTCTTGAATTCAGTTTGCAACAGGTCCCATGTGGCTCTTTCTTCCAGTAGGAGGTCTAGGTACCATTCTGAGGCTTCATCACTTACCATGGGGAACCATGCGACCTTGGTTTCAGGGGATTGATCTCCTGCAGCTCGGCATGGGCATCAAAATGCTGGAGGAATCTTGTTGGATCTCCCTGACCATTGCATTTGGGCAGTTCTAGTTTGCCCAAGGTCACCTTCCTTGATTGTTGTTGGGTTGGCCATAATTATTGCGAGCATTAAAGAAATTGTCTGCATCCGTCTCCCGGTCAGTGTCACCATCATCGCGACATCAATTTGCCATGTTGGAACTTGGAGGAGTCAAAGGGATTGGCTGAATTTCAAGGGAAAATTCGAGGCAGAGCGTTGTCGGAGGCATTGGCCGCGGAGTGTAGTTGCATGCAAAATTGTCGAGATGTGGATCAGGTACCTCCATCGCAAGTCCAGGTGGTGATGCATGTGTGTTTGGGGGGTTAGAGATGCGTTAGTGTATTAGCAACCGTCATGTTAATAATGTGCCTAGGATTGTCTCACATGAGTGTGGAAATGTGCCGGTACAGACGAATCGTCCAATCGGAGGTCACGGTGGAAATTTATGAGCGAATTAGTGCAAAAAGGGACCCATGCGAGGGCACGAATTATCAACTGCTAGGGATCCCAAAATGGTGTGCAATGGGCTGAAAATTTTCCCCGTAGAGTGGTGTTTCTATGTGTGAAATCATGGTTCAATTAGGGTCCAGTTTGGGTCCCAAATGGATGAGTTACGATGTGTTAAAGTAGGGGTAAAATGTGGCCCTATGAGACACTGCAGGTGAGAGTTTGCACCTTCTGGCAAAGAAGAAGCAAAAGAACAACCTAAAAATATCTTTTGTAGAGGTGCCCAAGAAAGAAAGGTTTAGTATTAATCAGAGTTGCTTTGGTTCTTATAGTAACTTTGGCATTCACATCTAGGAAATGCTGAGTGACAAGGTGTATCCTTATATGATCAAAACCTAAAAGTTTTAAAGAAGCATACTTTGAGGAACGTGAGGCATTTGTTAAAGGGGTAGGTGATGTACCTTTGAAAGTAATGTACCTTTAAAAATTTAAACTTGTTACTGGTACAAATGTCGATTTCCACCAACAATATTGATCTCAATATTGTCTTTGCACTGTTTAGCTTGTTCTTGACAATATCTAATTTCAAGTCATGTGACAATGGGAAAGCTATGTAGATTCAAACAGTGACATATTAGATGGCAATCACAAGAAATCCCCTACTGTTGAAAGGTGATGTTGTGATCAAGGATTATTTTTTCACGTTAGTAAATTGTTAACAAGTGAAACTTTTATATTGGTTTTGAAAGTTTATATGCCCTAATAAAAATAAATGTTTGAAATATTTGCCAAGATTTGAGACTTTTATGCCAAAAAACAAAAAGTTTTGCAAGGGTTTACATCTTTTACTTCAAAAATCAAAAGAAAATACATAAAAACATACTATGGCCTATCAATATTGTGAAACTAAAAAACATAGGTCAATGAACTTTCGCCAGGATTTTATATTAGTACATAATTATAGCTTCGATAAAAACATCCATGGTTGTGGTGGACTTAGGGTGTGGAAAGGCATATTAAGGTGTGAAACATTTGGCCCTTTCATCATGTTTCTTTGGTACTCTAGACATGTAAAGATTGGAAGAGATGGCCCTAAGCTACTTTCCCACCTTGATGGTTCCAGTTTGTTTGCAGCAAAAGTTAAAACAAAGAAAGTATTAGCAGTCACTCGTTGTGATTTTACCAGCATTCAAATTTGCCTTTTCTTAAAACAAGACGTGACAATAATTGTTGCAAGTAGACATAATATTCAGATGGGTTGTCATAGTTCCTTCATCCATGTCATTCTACACAACAGCAAACAAATCTTTAATCAATCCTTTTGTAAAATGGCACATTACAACAATAATGAAGCTTGTTGTAAAAAAGGTTTAATGTGTATATGTGACTTAGATGTCGCATCAATAAAAGATAAGCCATTCACGTATGCAAGAGGACAATTTTGGCTCTGTTGTAAGCAAATGTATATACAACAATATAATCTCTTTGTATTATATATATAGTGACCCCCATTTTTATGTTGCATAATGGAAAGATAGTGTGCTTTTGCATTGTTTTAATTTGGGATCTAAATCCAAGGTAAGAAATAGAAAGGTTTTAGGGCATTGTGACGCTCTATATTTTGTGTATAAATTTCTTTTTAGTTCTAGTGGTAGTATTTATTCGTGAAACTTATTTTCATGTCAATTTTGTGTTTTGAAAATACTAATAAGTTATTTGAGATTTAACAAATCTGAGAAAATAAATATATATGCATGGGAGTTGTATCCGGAGTTTGTAGGTTTAAAGGAAGGTCCAGCTTTGCAGATTCTAAAGTCGAACTTGGAAAGGAGTGATTGATTTAAAAAGAACTAAAGTTATTGCTAGAATGGTCCAAGAATGGAGCAAATTAGTCGTGAAGGGCAAGAAAAGCAGCATAAAGTGGAAAAGCCAGCTAAAAGTGGGAAAAAGCAGGTCGCACCTTTCTTGGATTAAAAAAGCAGTCACTATTTCAACCATAACTTTTGATTACAAACTCGGATTGAGGAGCTCTTTTTTTTTTTGGAAAGCTGGGATTGTGATCTACAACTTTCCAGAAGAGGTCAGATCTAATTCCATTATCTATTAAGTCAAAAACGCAGAATATATAGAGGCAGCAAGGCAGCATATTTCAGAAGCTCCGAGATTGAGAGTGAGAGTGCGAGTGAGAGTGAGATTCTTCTTTCATCTATGATTATATCATCTTGAGTGAGAGTGAGATTCATTGAAACACCTTGGTGTGAGTGAGAGTGAGAAATCTGATGCAAATGAGAGTGAGAGTGAGAATGAGAATAGCTCGGGGGTGGTTGGGCAGTTCGAGCTCCGTACATGGAGTATTGTGACTCTAGGATTGATTGTAATTGATTTTGATTCAACAAAAAGTCTCATTCTATTGTAATTCAGTTTTCTCCTTCTCTCTGTAGAATCAATCTTGATTTCAAGGTTCGGAGCGTCTCAAGTGGTATCAAAGCAGGTTGAATTACTGATTATGAGTGAGAGAGATGGCTGACCGCGATGAGGTTCAACGGAGGATGTCCGAACAAGATCTTTTGATTGAGACACTTACTAAAGAGCTAAAATGGATAAAAGACAAGGCTGTGGCAAATACTTCTGAAAGAAATGAGACAAATGGAGATCTCAACAATGGTATTTATGTAGAAATACCTCGAGATGATGATGCTACAGGACCAAGACCACGGAAGAGGACACGAACGGAGGAAGATGATGTTGAGGATGAGGTTGCAGATCCAAGACCTTGTAAGAAATCAAGAATTGAAGAGGATGTTGCTGAATCAGCTCTTAGGCAAGTCTTCAAGAAGGCAAAACTTTCAGAATTTGATGGTGAAAAGAAGACTGGAAGCTTGGCTTGAAGAGCTTGAAGATTTCTTCGCCCAACAAGAATTTGATGAGGTTCAAAAGACAAAGATCGCATCTCTTCAACTCCGCGGAGTTGCAAAGTTATGGTGGAAGTCTCATCTACAGGTTAGAGAAAAACCAAGTGAACCTATCACTTGGGCACAATTTCGAGCCACAGCTGAAAAGAGGTATTGCTCCCCCCACTATTACATGGAGAAAAAAATGGAATTTTATAACTTTAAGTAGGTTCAAGAGGGAAAGCACGATATTTCTATAGATGAGTATAAGGAAAAGTTCCTCCGATTGCATAAATATGCACTTGAAGTGACAGGTGACTCTCTTACACAAGTTTGTAGAAGGTCTTAAGGAGGATCTTTTATACATGATGAAAGGGACTAGATCCAAGGACTTCTTAGATGCTGTGGCCAAGGCAGAAAATTTCAAAAAATTAGAAGCATACAACGAACGGAAAGCGACAAAGACAAAGATGATTCCAACAAGTCATCTTTTTCCAAGAGTTCAGAGTTCAAATATTTCCCAACAAATATCAAATTTTTCTAGTACCATAAATTTCAAGGATGGAGGGAACAACAAGATTGTAGAAATCTTAGAAATCAAAGAAGATTCGTTCCTTATAGTTAGGAGGGCATCCAAAGCAAAGATCAAGCTAATAAAGTTACTCGGAACCAGAAAGGTCAACAAGCATCTCGTTGGAAAAATGATCCTACTTTTATTGAACAAGCATGAAGGCTGGGATTGTGCTTCAGGTGTGGAGAACAAGGACATCAGACATTTGAATGTCCAAATAAAGCCAAATTCAATTTTGTCAAAGGATCTAGGATGGAGGCTAAGATGGGCGAGATGAATCCAGCCATCAACGAAGCTAAGGAAGGACACATCTAGAATTCAAGAAGATGGAACGTTGAAGGTTGAACCCCATATTATTTTGGATAGACAAACCAAGCAATTTAGAAACAGAACAATAGTATAAGTTTTGGTAAAATGGGATGTATATCCTATAGAAGATGCTACTTGGGTAGATTTAGATTCACTTATTGCTGAGTTTCCTTCTTTTAAACTTTGAGGACAGAGTTTTTTAGAGAGGGGTCGATTGTGACGCTCCACATTTTTGTGTGACGCTCCATATTTTGTGTATAAATTTCTTTTTAGTTTTAGTGATCGTAGTTATTTGTGAAAAGTGGGCAAAAGAAGATCTAGTACTTAGATAATTGCAACCCTTCTATTAGAGCACTATCCCGATCCATGGTTCATTCACATTGAGATAATTCAATGGCATTGTAAGTTCTAGAGCTGAGTATATTAAGACATAATAATTGAACTTACTTGTCTTTATAAGAAGTGATCATGCATGATACCTTTGAGTTAAGAAAATTGATCAATCGTAATTGCTATACTAGAAGTGACCATGGATGATTACCTTGTTCTTATTCTACTTGTGACTTTAGCATTGTTCATGTCATAATGGCGTGGGCTTCGGAGGATCCATTCCTACAAACTATAAAAGGATTTGAAACCATAACCTTACATCTAATATAAGTCAAAACTTATTGGAAGACTTAGGAAATATGTCACCTCCCATATCCATTGTGCCTTTACATATTTGTATAAGACTTTTCTATCAAGTCTAAGTATGATGCATTTTAGATTTACCATCTCCAACATGGGTATATAAAAGGGTCTATATATAGTAACCATGGTAATCTTCTTTAGGGAAACTCCTGTCACTATGATCCACGAGCTATTAGAGAATAGCAAATTAAAGGGCCGAGTTGCATAAAACGTGAGAAATTATTCTATTTAGAAGGATGTTAAATTGCATAAAAGGTGAGTAGAAGGACTGTATCAGAAATGACAATTATATATTGGGACCTTAAAGTGAATTGAGGAGGAATTGAGTCTCGAATAATAGCACACTTACTTCAACCTTAACTGAATTGAGCCTCCAAGAATAGTACACTTAGTGCAACTAACTTTTAGTAATATCAAGTAGTGCTTCTTAAAGTGATTTGAGTCTCCAATAATAGTACACTTAGTGCAACCTTAACTAAATTGAGTCTCCAAGAATAGTACACTTAGTGCAACTAACTTTTAGTAATATCAAGTAGTGCTTCTTTATAATATTATGTGTAATGTTGGCATTTTTCTATGTTCTTTTGTGGAATTAGTCATGCTATATGACATCAATCATGCCTATAGTAGAGCCTTGAGACAAAAGAAGTTTCTCAGCATTGACAAACACAGAGTTGAGTACATTAAGTAATGTGAATTGAGAGTGTTAGGTTAGAATAGGTTGTAGCTTAAAATTAAGGTCCATTTGTTGCCCTTTGTTTGCAAGGCTTTACTTGTAAAAAGGTTTAGTGATGAAACCTAACTTCCTCTTCCCAATACATGTTCATGAGGACTAATAGTGATACAATGTGCTCATGAAAGAGATTAGTATGTCACACTGTTGTTTTTAATGTCATTGGTTTCTACATTGTCCTCCTAAGCAACATGACAATCACAATCATCTTCACCCAACCTTTTGGAACTCCCAACCATAGAGCCTCATCTCAACTTCAAGCATATTGAGGTCATGGCCTAACTTCAACTTAGTAGACATCTATTTTGAGAAAATCGCATGAAGTAGGCTGTTCTAGTGACAAAGAGACCTAAGTTGAACAGGACATTTCATTACACTTAATCTAGCCTAAACATCCTCCTTATATCCTAGCATAATATGGATGTATGCTTATTATAGTCATGGGCTCTAGGTCATCTATGAATGTCTATTTTTTAGAAATAGGCTTGAAACATATCCTTTCTCTTTCTTTCAAAATGAATGTATGTTCAATAAGTTGAATTTGCAAGGCCATAAAATTATAGTGTAAGGGCCCGGTAGTTTCGAACTTAGTCTCAAGTCGTGGCACCCTTACGTCGGACCCGTTTCCGAGTCCCAACCTCCCTTAACGTCTCTGTTCTGATACCAAATCCCCTTTATGCGCAGCTTAGCCAAACACGACCCCTGGCACGTGCCGTCCGCCGTTTATCTCCTTGCACCACGCCCCACTGGGCAAGCCCTTAGGCTTCACGTACTTCGGTCCACAGAGTCACACGGGTCACCAAGACCCCCAGGAGCGTCCACCGTGCGACGTCCTGCTCGGTCCACAGAGTCACACGGGTCACCAAGACCCCCAGGAGCGTCCACCGTGCGACGTCTCACTTTCACTCTCCAAGCCGCTCTCCGACTCACTCGCCGTTTCATCCTCCGTTTCACTCCCGGACTCCTGGGCAAGCCCTTAGGCTTCACGTACTTCGGTCCACAGAGTCACACGGGTCACCAAGACCCCCAGGAGCGTCCACCGTGCGACGTCCTGCTCGGTCCACAGAGTCACACGGGTCACCAAGACCCCCAGGAGCGTCCACCGTGCGACGTCTCACTTTCACTCTCCAAGCCGCTCTCCGACTCACTCGCCGTTTCATCCTCCGTTTCACTCCCGGACTCCTCTGCATCATCCTCCAACTCCTTCACATACAGTTCCATCACAAACTTGAAGACCACCATGAACTCACGACGCCACCTGGCCGTCTCACCCTCGGTATCATACCACGACACTAGCCGTTCCAAGTACCCCATGCCCTTGCTCAGCAGGACGTTCACCCACTCTGGAACTGCCCTCATCACGTCCACTACGGCTTCCATCTCCGACTTCCCACTCCTCATCGCCCGTAGTATTGCCTCCTTCCCTTATGCGTAAGATTGACTTTAACCGTCACGTGACGCCATGGCTCGATACAGGATCCGCCTCAAAGGCTCGCGATACCTTGAGGTTTGCTCTGATACCAAGTGTAAGGGCCCGGTAGTTTCGGACGTCTCAAGTCGTGGCACCCTTACGTCAGACCCGTTTCCGAGTCCCAACCTCCCTTAACGTCTCTATTCTGATACCAAATCCCCTTTATGCGCAGCTTAGCCAAACACGACCCCTGGCACGGGCCGTCCGTCGTTTATCCCCTTGCACCATGCCCCACTGGGCAAGCCCTTAGGCTTCACGTACTTCGGTCCACAAAGTCACACGGGTCACCAAGACCCCCAGGAGCGTAGCCCACGTTTCTTTCCCGATTAACGATCGTTACGTGGGTCGGCACGTTTGATCCCTTCGGGCTCACCTCGAGTCCCAGTTCGGTACCCCAACAGTTCACGGTTTATACAATGGTATGGAGAACACACATGGCCCTCACCGTTCCCCACTCACTTTCACGTGCCCTCAACCCGTCCCACGTTTTGCTTTCAGGTGTGTGCACTTCAACGTCCACCACAAGGTCACAACCCACAAGATGGCATGATGACGTTACTTGCAAGACGGTACTAGATGGAGTGCCAAACGGTCGCTAAAACACGCTTGATTGCAATAGAACATATATACAAGCAAGAGGGAGCATAAATGGCCGCTGACGTTTTCCTCATCCAAATCAACATCGCATGAGAGAGCACTATCCTCCATATAATAGTGGCTGACCGCTAGGCACCGCGGCGCCTCCTTCGCCCAAAAACGCTCCGAACACTCACGACAGGTCAACCCTAACGTTGACTTCCTTATACATGCCATTCTGGGAGACAAGGGATGATTGAACGAGGCAACTATGCAAGTATGGCAATTAGTTTGTGCTTTGACCACAGAGGAAATAGAAATAGATATGGCGTATGCAACAGAAGAATCCGTATGCAACAGAAGAATCTCAAGAACAGGAAAGGGAATGCTTAATCCAATTTCAAACCTTGTGTCCATAAGAGTGAACTCAGAAGTACCAGATCTGGAGTAATAGACAACAATGGAGCATCTAAATTATCTCAAAGTATATTGCACAAAGCTGAGCCAAACACTTCTTACACATAGATCCCAAAACCTGCAGCAATGTACTGCCCTGGATGCTCTATGGTGACCACATACACTGCTACCACTGGCCTTGCGGTCCTCTGGTTGCATGCTCCTCAGTGAGCTTCAGTGACAATCTGTAGTGCGAGCACCCTCCTGCACACGCGCCCTCCTTCTGGCTGTAGTTATGCAACAGGTAATGCTCCACAGTGGGTGAGGGCTGCCTCCAACTGAATAACTGCCCCTGGATGGGGCCCTTTATATAAGGCTCGAAAGCCAATCCCTCCCACAGACTGGCCAACCCAGTCTGTCAGCCTGCCGACCTGTCAGACTGTTGTACAGCCGACCTGCCGGTCTGCCAACCTGCCATTGAGCAACCGACCTGTTCTGCCACAGTCTGTCCACTCCTGGACTGCCAACTGGCCTGCAGGTCTGCCAACCTGCCATTGACCGACCGACCTGTCTCTGCCGCACTACCAACTTGCAGTCTGTCACCCCTGGACTGCCACTGACCTGCAGGTCTGCTAACCTGCCACTGACCAACCAACCTGTTTCTGCCGCACTAAAGACTTGAAGTCTAACTACTCCTGGACTGCCGACTGGCGATCTGTGAGATTGCCAACCTGCTGCGGCCTATTTAGGGCCTTCTGCAAGCACCATTGCAGGCCCTGGACCTGCTGTGCTGAAATTCCGTACCTGCTGCTGCACCTGATGTACAATCCTGGCCTCATACCTGCTGCTGTGCAGACCATACCTGGTATATGCTGCCCACAGGTTTGCCCTAATCCAGGACCTTTGACAGCCTTGGACATGTGGCAGCCTACAGTGCTGCCTACATGCCTGCCTTGTGATGTCCTTTTCCACATAGATCAACCCATGTGGTATCCAAACCTGATGCACACAAAGCAGCCTCTTGTTAAGCCAGGCAATCTCCAATTCTCCAGGACAAGATAAACAGGTACAAACACCACTGGTGCCTCTCCAAATCCTGTCAAAGAAACCCCGAATCGGAGGCAAAAACCACAACCAAAGAACTGTCAAAAGCCCCGGTTCAGAGGATAAACAAAATAAAAAATTATTAAAAAAACAAAAGTTTTTTTTCTGGCCTGACCAGATCTGGCCGACCAGATTGACCTGGTCGGTCAAATCTGACCAGGTCGGTCAACCTGTTGGTTGACCGACTTAAAGCCCCTTCCTATTTAAAGGGGGGGGGGGGGGGGCTAGGTATTCAATCATCTTCTCTCTTCCAGCTCCAGAGGTTCCTGCACACCCTGAGCCACTTCTGCCTCCTCGCTGCCTCCTCTGCTGCCTCAACTCCTGCCTCCTGGCTGCCTCCTCTGCTGTCCTCCTTTCTGCTCCAGATTTGCCCTCTTTTCTGCCCCAGATCTGCCCCTCCTTTCTGCTCCAGATCTGTCCTCCTTTCTGCTCCAGATCTGTCCCCCTTTCAGCTCCAGATCTGCCCTCTTTTCTGCTCCAGATCAGCCTTCCTTTCTGCTTCAGTTCTGCCCTCCTTTCAGCTTCAGATCTGTCCCAACTCCTGCTCCAAGATCTGCCCTCAACTTCTGCTCCAAATCTACCTCCAACTTCCACTCCAGATTATGTTCTTTCTATTCCAAATCTGCAGCAACCCCTGCATCAGTTTGCTGTCTCAGATTTGGTTCAGTTCCAACTTGTGGAGCTAGTGCAGAAGTCCACTACAGTTGTCAGGACTGACGTTTGTTTCCTCCAGAGCTTCTCTCATATCTTCACTTGTACTGAGTTCCGTTTGTGATATATATATATTCTTCAGCCATTAATTGTCTTCAGTATTGTTTTATTTGTCTCCAAGTATTTTCTTTATATGGTATCAGAGCCAGGTGTGCCAATCGACACCTGAGCCTTGATCTGGAAAGCTTGGAAGATAAATCATCACCTGAAGATGTCTTCTCCCTATCATTCTCTTTCTTCCCCTCACCCTGTCTCTGCAACAGCCAAACATGCTTTCACTGATATGACTCGTTTTAACGGGTCTAATTATACCACATGGTCAAATCTTATGCGCCATGTGCTTGATTCTCAAGACCTATGGGAACTCGTTCAAGGTACCGAATTGCCACCTGATCCTCATGTTTATCCTCCTCAGGTAGTTCGTTCGTGGCGACATCGTAATGCCACTGCCATTGTTGAAATTATGCAAGGTCTTTTACCTGAATTTCACTCTCAATTATAGCATTTTGATCTTGCCTCTGAGCGATGGGCACATCTCACTGACCGCTATGCAGCTCGAGATCGTACTCATCGCATCAATCTTGACCATGATCTCCAACAATTCCAGATTCTTGCTGACGATGATCTCAAGGTTAAACTAGCAGATTACCGGCGGTTAGTTGCTGAATTTGCCACAACTGGTCCTCCCAAATCCGAGGATGACCAAGTTACTTTCTTTTTAAATAAACTTCCGCCCAAGTATTTCAGTTTTATGCAACAAATCATTTCTCAACCTTCTCTTCCTACTTTTTATGAGTTTGAATGTCAACTTTTGCGTTATGCTCGTCTTTACTCTCAGGTCCACCAAAAACATAGCATTCATGTTTCAGAGGGGGCTCTTCTCTCCGGGATTCCAAAAGATCAACCTAGCTCCGAAAAGCCCTCTCCTACTCCTAACCCCTATAGTAGTAAACCCGCCTGGCACTCCCTTCCCAAAAAAAATAGGTTTTGTCAGCATTGCCAGAGAGTTGGGCATATTGACGATGAATGTCGCTCCAAAGCCAAAGGCCTTCTTCCTCAGCCTCCCACCATGACTCCTCAACCACCCCGTTGGACTCCTCAGCTCCCTACCACGACTCCTCAACCACCCCGTTGGACTCCACAGCCCCCTACCACGACTTCTCAGCCACCTCGTTGGGGTCCTAGGGGTGGTCCTCCTCCTCCTCCTTCGAACACTGGTCTCTGGAGACCCCAGGGCCATGTCACTAATCACTTCACTCCATCTCCTCCCTTTATAACTCCTGAAGGTCTGTCTGACTGGTCCACCGGAGATTCTCTAGACTTCACTTCTCAAGCCTTGATCCATATCACCGAGCTTGACTCCTCCTCTCCCTTATCTGGGTCAGCTTTTCATACTCTTCCATGTGGCTCTAAATCTTCTTGGATTGTGGATAGTGGAGCCACTCATCATATGACCCCTCATCCTGATCTCTTCATTTCTCGCCAACCGGCAACAGGGGGAGTTCGTTGTGGCAATAACTCTGTTGCTACTATTCATGGTGTTGGTTCAATAACTTTTGATACTGACAAAGGTCCCAATCTTGCTCAATTGGATCAAGTGTTTTATGTCCCCCAATTAGGGGTCAATCTTCTTTCTGTTCATCAACTTTGCCTCCTTGGTCGCACAGTGCTCTTTACAAAGATGCATGTTGACATCATAGATGAGTCCTCGGGACTCCGTCTAGCTCGAGGTGATGCTCAACCTAATGGTCTGTACTTTATAAATCAATTTCTTGCAACTCCCTCCCATTGCCGTTCTGAGTTTCATCGGCTTTACGGTAATGCTACCCTAAAAGATCCAACTGACACAGAACGATTATGGCATTATCGTCTGGGACATTTGTCTTATGACTCTTTATATGAAATGTCTCGGGATCATCTAGTTGATGGCCTACCTTAATTATCGCGAGCTAAAGATATTTGTCATCCCTGTCAATTAGGTAAACAAAGCCGAACTCCTTTTCCTTCTCATTCCACTTCTCGAGCCAGTGAGATTTTGCGTCTAATTCACCTCGATATTAGTGGCAAATCTCCTGTTCCTTCCCTCAATGGTTCACATTATTTCTTCTTAATTGTGGATGATTACTCTCGCTATCAATAGGTGTTTTTCATGAAAGAGAAATCCGACACTTTTTCTTTCTTTGCTACTTGGGCTCGCTTGGTTATGAACCAAACAGGAAAGTCTATTGGGATTGCTCGTAGTGATAATGGTGGTGAATTCATTTCCCATGAATTCACTCAATTCCTTCAAGAGCATGGTATCCAACGCCATCTTACATCTCCAAATTCGCCTTCCCAAAATGCTCGTGTCGAACGGCGACAACGTACTGTCATGAACATGGCCCGTTCCATGCTTTTTGCAGCCGAGTTGCCTGAACGTCTCTGGCCCGAAGCCGTCAATACTTCTGTCTATATCCTTAATCGCTGTCCTACTCAACCCATCCTGAACATGACGCCTTTTGAGGCCTTCTATGGCTATCGTCCTTCTATTTCTCATCTTCGTATCTTTGGCTGCCGCGCATACACTCATACTCCCAATGATACACGCGGTAAACTCGAACCTCGTGCTGAACTTTTTCTTCTAGTTGGCTACTCGGCAGAAGCCAAAGCTTATCGATTATTTGATCCTCGTACAAACAAAGTTTTGGTTCGCCGAGATGTGGTCTTCGATGAAAGAGCAGTGCTAAAAAATTCCTCTATTCTCTCTCCTGATGACGTCTCTACTCCAGTTCCCTCCGACAATTCTCCACCCGAAATTCCTTCCCCTCCTCCCGAAACATCTCTCTCCCCACCCATTGCTTCTCCTCACGACCCGCTGCCCCGCTGGTATCGCCAAACTATGAAGGATTCCGGGATTATTCCTGTCGAACTTCCTCCTTCTGGTCCTCGCCGCTCTACTCGAATAACTTCTTCTACTGCCACTGCCTCTTTTTTTTTACCACGGCCTATATCATACATTCTGAACCTGCCACTTGGCAGGAAGCAGTTAAAAATCCTGCGTGGCATCGTGCTATGGAACAGGAGCTTGAAAGTATTGATCGCAATGGTGGTATTTTTGTTTCTCAACAGAAATATGCTCTTCAACTCCTTGATCAAATCATTCCTCATGAGCCTAAGCTGGCTGCCACTCCCTTAGATCCCACCGTAAAGCTCTCAAAAGACTTGGAGTCTCCTCCCTTTGATGAACATCTCTATCGCCAGGTTGTTGGCAAACTCCTCTGGCTCCTTCACACTCGTCCTGCTTACTCTGTCTCTATTCTCAGTCAGTATTTTAATGAACCCAAGCTCACTCATTGGCATGCATGTATTCGTATCTTGCGGTTCATTCGTGGTACTTACTCTTATGGTTTACATTTCAGACCAGGACTAACCCTACAGGGATACACTGATTCCGACTGGGCTGGTGACCCGGACAATCGTCGTTCTCATGGCGGCTATATTTTCTCATTTGGCTCGGCACCTGTTTCTTGGTCTAGCCGTAAACAAGAGACTGTTGCTGGTTCTTCTACTGAGGCTGAATACCGAGCCTTGTATGATTGTACCACAGAGGCCATATATCTCCGACAGTTTTTGGCAGAACTACACTTTCCTTGTACTGAACCCACGATCCTCTACGTCGACAACAAAAGTGCCATTGCTCTCGCAGGCAATCCCATTTTTTTCCAACCGCACCAAACATGTCGGTGTTCACTTTCATTTTACTCGCGAGCAAGTGGAATTAGGTACTATTCGGTTGATCTATGTTCCAGCTGCCGATAATCATGCTGATATTCTTACCAAGCCGGTTAATCGCCCTACTCTTGAGCATCTCTGCCCACGGTTGGGGATTGGTTTACCTCCTCCTTCTCTTTAACAGTTTTTTTTCTCTTTGTGTACTTAAGGAAGTGAACAAATCCCCTGCGAGGGCACTCCTTCAAGTCTTTCTTTTTTGTACCATCATCTGGGCATTTAGTAAAGATGAAAACCTACTTTGTAGGCATCTCCATCTAAATGAAAACCCCCACCAAAAAAAAAAAAAGGGCTGATGAAGATGATAGATCACTCATGGAACACCTCTTTGCTTCTCCTGTCTGCATTGGACATTGAGAGGGGGTGTTAAGCCAGGCAATCTCCAATTCTCCAGGACAAGATAAACAGGTACAAACACCACTGGTGCCTCTCCAAATCCTGTCAAAGAAACCCCGAATCGGAGCAAAAACCACAACCAAAGAACTGTCAAAAGCCCCGGTTCAGAGGATAAACAAAATAAAAAATTATTAAAAAAACAAAAGTTTTTTTTCTGGCCTGACCAAATCTGGCCGACCAGATTGACCTGGTCGGTCAAATCTGACCAGGTCGGTCAACCTGTTGGTTGACCGACTTAAAGCCCCTTCCTATTTAAAGGGGGGGGGGGGGGCTAGGTATTCAATCATCTTCTCTCTTCCAGCTCCAGAGGTTCCTGCACACCCTGAGCCACTTCTGCCTCCTCGCTGCCTCCTCTGCTGCCTCAACTCCTGCCTCCTGGCTGCCTCCTCTGCTGTCCTCCTTTCTGCTCCAGATTTGCCCTCTTTTCTGCCCCAGATCTGCCCCTCCTTTCTGCTCCAGATCTGTCCTCCTTTCTGCTCCAGATCTGTCCCCCTTTCAGCTCCAGATCTGCCCTCTTTTCTGCTCCAGATCAGCCTTCCTTTCTGCTTCAGTTCTGCCCTCCTTTCAGCTTCAGATCTGTCCCAACTCCTGCTCCAAGATCTGCCCTCAACTTCTGCTCCAAATCTACCTCCAACTTCCACTCCAGATTATGTTCTTTCTATTCCAAATCTGCAGCAACCCCTGCATCAGTTTGCTGTCTCAGATTTGGTTCAGTTCCAACTTGTGGAGCTAGTGCAGAAGTCCACTACAGTTGTCAGGACTGACGTTTGTTTCCTCCAGAGCTTCTCTCATATCTTCACTTGTACTGAGTTCCGTTTGTGATATATATATCTTCTTCAGCCATTAATTGTCTTCAGTATTGTTTTATTTGTCTCCAAGTATTTTCTTTATACCTCTCATGCCCCCTACTCCTACACTAGTACAGTGTCCCTATGCTCTCCTCATATGGGGGCTTACAGGTGGAATAATGGACCTATTATTCCAACATCTTCCACCTTCAGGAAGGAGCCTCTCCTTCACTACAGTTTTATCTAATCATTTACCACGATTGTCATTAGCCTTTTGGCTCCGTATTCCAGTAAATACTCTCTCTCCAGAGTGGATGGTATTGCAACCCAATCCCACCTCAGTTCCAACACACACCCCCAACGCAACAGCGCTTTTAAAAGTTCCATCTTTATTTTTGTTGGCATTTAGTCCGAAAAAGTGTTAGACTTGACACTATTACAAGTTGCTAACCTAGCACCTGCTGGATCAAATTGGTAACAGATGATCTTTTCGAAAGGAATTTCCTGACTTCTGATTGGTACTATTTTTTGCAGGCTGATTCTCACGATAAGTCTGCAGAGGTGTCCCCATTGAGGGATGATGATGGTGGTGGAAGGGGCAACCGCATCCTACAACCGTATGATGCTTCAAATCTTCAAACCGTTGATCAGTAAGAGTGTCTTTGTGTTTCTCGACGACATTCTGATTCTGAGTTTGCATGATGCTTGTTAGTTTAGAATTCTATAGTACAGTTTTGAACTTTCACACTACTTATTCCTACATGAGGAGTCGTTTTTTTAGTAACATTTGTACCTACGTGTATTGTGCTCTTGGGCACACTATCTATCTAAATTCCACGAGTTGAAGAGTCTAGAATTACTTGTACGTCATATTTTGGCAATAAAGGACAGAAATGCACCAAGGATCAGCCTTGGTATGGGAGGAGAGCCCCATTCACACCCCATCCGGTGTACTGTTCTACTTCTAAACTCTACATCCATGGATGCTATGTATTATGTGTAGATTCCTTTCATTCTAAGTTGAAAGTTTGTCATAGATTCAAAGCTGTTGTAGTAACATGGAACCCAAACATTACACTGCTCGACACCGATATATTACCACTTCAGCAGCTAAAGGGGTAGAACAACAGCAACAATCAGGCCCTACAGACCCATCCCACTGCACATCTAATGCCCTGAAGGGAAGGAAGGGGCTATAAGAGAGCTCTCTCTGAACCTGCTGTGGGTGGGCATCAGTGAACCAGCTCACGAGCAGCCAAGGCAGCAGTCAGGCAGCAACACTGTTGGAAGTCAATGTCCCCACCTGTGAACCCCAGGAGGACATAGGATGCATACAACTGTGAACGGGAAGGGATATGGGACAGAGATCTGGGGCAACAGTTTGGGCTGCAGGAGGCGCAGCAACCGCAAGTAAAAAGATCCGCTGGCAGGGCTTATGTATAGGCCTGCCCAGGTGGGTCGGCCAGCAGCCAACCAGAGGTAGACTCACTCAACCTCAGACGCAGCGGATTAGGATCAGCTCTATCCTTCACGCAGCTCACTGATGAAGACCTCACTCAAAGAATAGAGAATAGACAGCACATGAGAGAGATAGAGATAGAGAGAAAACTCAGATGTATTGTTCCACCAAACAGTGTGCAAGACAAGCTCAGATGTGAGCACAAAACAACCAGCAAAGGGCTGGGCAAAAAACTGAGAACTCTCTGTAAGCAAATCTCGCTGAACTCCTGCTCCACGCTTGCCTCCTGTAGGCTTCAGTGGCTGATGTAAAATAGGGAGGAGAGGGGGATTTATATAGGGGCTGGCTGCCCCCTGGAGCTGGCTGACCTGCTGGTCGGTTGCCACAGACTGGGCCGACCAGCCTATTGTTAGATGAGGCTGTTTGTTCCTGAGTAAGAAGACATACTCTATTTGGAGGGAATGGTGTGTCGCATCTTTCATTGTTTGAAACTTGCTTTCAGCTTGTTGTTCGTAAGCTTCTGCTCCACGAAGATCATTGGTCATCGGTATAAAAAGGGAAAGCAGATGTAGCTCGCATAGGAGCTACACCTTGTGACTTCAAGGCTAATTTGTTAGATGTCTGCCCTTACCCAATTGTCTCATGGTTTGGGCTATAGGCCTTCTTAAACATGATTGGAACACTATTTTGGTATTAAGGACCTTTTCTTCTTTGTACATACTACACGCCTCAAGAAACTAGCTGACACGCAGTTTACCTATCCAAATATACATGTATTGAACAAGTCAATGAACATGTGTGTCTTGTCAACGCCAAAATGATATCGTTTCGGGGAACCAATGCTAAAAGAGGGCCCTTCTTCCCAGCCCAGAAAAAGCAGCCAAGGCATTTACTGAATGGGGACCACCACACTTTATGACACAATGCCGTCTTCATGATATATAACTGAAGGGGACCACCACACTTCATGACACAATGCTACCTTGAATGGTGGGTCAGCATACGATATTGTCATTATTATGGCAATTACTCCCTCACACTAGCAGCATTCTACCAAGGCGACTGCTAATTCCAGTTCAAGCATGTCAGCACATACTTTTCTCTTTTTGAGCAGCCTCCTACACCTAGTTTTAAGAGAACTCCTGCCAGAAGCCTAAACATGATGTAAAGAAGCCTATGTATACTTTCAAGGGAGAGACTACCCTCTTACTAATACTTTACTAAGAGGGGCTGGTTGAGGGCAAACATTTAGCACACTTTTTGCTTCCAGCTGTCCAACTCACTTGTGTTGCATACATAATATCATGCCTGGCAGGTCCACCACCCTGCCCTCCCAAGTTCATGGTAACTCTTTACTGCAGCTTTTATTGAACGGCTTCCCTTTTTATTCTGCTTCTTTGACTTTATGCTTCCACCATCATTTGCGCACTCTAGGCATTAGTATTTCAATGGCCTACTCGGCATTGCCAAAATAAATATTAGTCATCCCAATACCTTTAGTCCATTTGTGGTTTATGCCCAGACCTCTTTGCTGCCAACCAAGTCCCCATTTTCAGGATGAGTATCACTCATCACGTTACTCTTTCGTGGATTCTCTTGGAAGGTGTAAATACACTATTTAGCACAAATAACCGTCAAAATAGGATTCTCGTTACTTCTATCTGAAGGCTTTTGCAAAATGCCTCCACAAATAAACCAAATTTTGATGTACAGAATTTTGTAGAAGAATTGATTTCGTTAAAACCTTGCCAATGGCAACGGTTATCTCCTTCTAGAAACCTCCCGGAGCCTCTGATCGTTAGTACCCTCCTCACTGGGAACGGCTTTTTTCTTCTATAATCCTCCCGTCCGTAGGAACCAAATGCGGTATGCCATCAACAACCTGCAAGTTGAAAGCGCAAAAACAACTTGGGTGATGATTCGCATGAGCTACATGAGGAATGAGAAGGCAAAGTGACGTCGCATCGTCAAAGGAGAGAAAGTACCGGGTATGCTACGCCAAGAGAGTCATTGAAAAGCTCGCCGGATTGCTCGCAAAACCTGCAACCAAAGGTTTAGAGTGATCCAATATTGAACTGCAATCTCTCTCTCTCTCTCTCTCTCTCTCTGTCTCAAGCCTCTTTGTGGCTTTACCTGAGTGGTTCTTTGGAAAGTGGGCAAGCAAGTAACTCTAAAAGGTTCTTGTTGACAACCACCTTCTTTGTTAGGGTGCCCCAAGGCCAAAAGCGCATGGTTGAGGGCCAAAAGCCCATGGCTTGAAAGATCTCAAGAAAAATAACATAAAACGGTATCGACACTAGTCTTTTGTAATGGAGCTTGATATGACTTGGGAGTAGCTTTCGAGCACCTCCCCCCCTCATGCTAAAGCTAGAACTCTAGCAAGAAGATGCTAAGCCAGCATTGCGAGAAGCATGTCCCCATGAAAGCTTTGTGATTCTAGCTTGTGAGTAATGACGACCTGACAAGGTTGTTTCAACCAATCGAAAAGAAGCTTCAAGTTTGTGCACAGTGCACCAATCACAGGGCTTGGGCATTGGAATGCTCGGCTAGAATTGGCAAAATCCACAAAGCTAGGCCAATATGAGCTAGGGACAAGTCATCTTATGGTGGTTCATGCACGGTGTAAGAATTGATTTCTAAGCTTGCTACTCTTAAGGTTATAGAACTAGGTGCATAGGTCAATAAGAGGGTATTTGAGGCACTATCCTTAGGCTCAGACTTAGCTTCTAGGACTCTTTCTTATCTCAAGTGCATGTGTTGTTTGGTGCAGTGGAGGCTCCGATTCTATGTTGACTCTGCTTCGACGCTTGGTGCTAAGGGGCAGCATGTAGATTTTGTCATTTTTTGTCTAAATTTGCAACTGGTCAATCTTTGGTTTATGAGCTAATTCAATGTGGTCAAAGCTAGCCCAGTGTGGTCAAAGATAACCCAACATGGTCAAATAAATCCCAGCATGGTCAAGGCTAACCCAACCTATGTTGGGCTATAACTCAGCGTGTGTTGGCTTACTAGTAACTCATTGTGGTGCTAATGCAATGTGCTACTAATTCAGCATACGCTAGGTTACTAACTCATCATGCATTGGGTTAATAATTAATCAGGTAATTCAACATGGCACTGAATTAAGTCCAGTTGAGTGTTGACTTTTGCTAATTCAGCATGCACAGCTAATTCATCATGATGCTAATTTAGCATGTGCTGTGTTACTAACTTAGCAAGAGTAGTATTAATAATTCAACGAGCACTAGGTTAGGTTTCATCACTATTTTGGATTAGATTTGATGCATTAAATGTGCCAACTCGTAGACCTTGTGAAGTATTAGAGTGTTAGTCTATGTAAATATGCCAATTGGTAGACCTTGTGAAGTATTAGAGTGTTAGTCTATGTGAGAGTGTCAGCTACTAACCCAGTGTTGTCAACGTTAACCCAATATGCCAAATTAATTCAATGTGTGCTAGGTTATAATTCAGCATATGCCATGTTAAAATTAACGTAGTGTGTCTTCTCCAGACCGTGTTGTCGATGGAATGTTTTAGAGATTTTTGAGTTTCAAAGGCTTGTTTGCTGTGCTTGGACTGCAAGGGGGCTACTTATCTACCCATTCTACCTAGTTACATATAAGAATCAACAAGAAACAATAAGAAAAAACAAAAAAGAAGCACATTGGAAGCAAACGATAGTGCTTTTCTAAAAAAGGGGACTGTTTCTCATTTCCAAGGACTTGAAACACTCAACCAATCGTCACTTTTTAGTTTTTCTATGAGGATTGGACATCATTTTTACCTTTCCCTAGATTTGTGCAACTAGAAACCTCAAAAAGCATCTACAAAAGCTAGAATTGATTATCTTTCTCCTTCCACACTGAACTTTCCTCCTTTCTCAGCTCATGTCTTTCCTAATCACCAAAAAAAAAACTACTTTTTACTTGGCTACTACATTTTGGACCATGGGAGATAATGAGAGAACCACTGCATATGTAAGAAAAAGCATCCTCTAACTCCTCGAATATGGTGCAAATAATGTGATGGTGACACTTGTTGAGGGGATCTTGGAGTTGTGCCAACGGAGGCTCCTATTCCAAGATACTCCTTGTAAGAGCTATGTAAACATGGACAATCCAAATGTTTTGCTCAAATGGCTCTCAGAGTTTTTGCAACTATGAATCACCAAGAGAATAAGCAATGACCTCCTCTAGCAATGGTAGAGGAGATAGGGTTGTCGCCACCTCAAAAGCTGCCCACAGCTTGAAGCTGCCAAAGAAGGAGACTCCATCAATAGAGATCTAGGGACAAGACCCAATCATCAGACAGACAACACCAGAGAGCAAGATGTGGACATGCAGGAAATGACAAGAGAAAAGACGACAGATCTAACCAATCTATCAAGCTTCACCCGACACATGGAGGATAAAGATATGCAAGAACTGAAGAAAGGGATAGCCGACGGAGGATGCAAGAGGCTCGGAGAGTTCACCTCATCAAATTTTAGTGTACCACGTGCATTCAAAAGGAGGAGTATTTTACTTTAACCTTTTGGAAAACTTTAATAGGTTTACAATAATAGGAGGGGTTTTTTAATTCAAATTTAGAAAAAAATCACTTAGTTCATAAGTAAAGAGAGGTGTTTTTATTGGGGGGGAAATTTTAGTTGAGGGGTTTTTTTGATACCCCTTTGAACGCACGTGATACATAGGGTTTCTATGTAGTGCACCCCCCGAGTCAAGAGGCTATTGGCAAACTTTCGATCCGCATTTGACAATTTTTTACTTTTCCAAAACGACACGAACAGACTCCAAAATGCAAAAGCTATCTCTTTTGTGGCTCTAGCTTATAAGCATTCTACTCATGGAGGGTGGCCCGCCAGCATACTATGCAATAGATCGAGAAAGGGAGAGCCATATCGGAGGTGTCAAAAGGAACCTATGTGGGAGTTATCCAAGGAGGTAGCCGAATCCTATTTAAATCCCTCGTGACCCCGAAGCAGTTAGCATGGGAGCAGCTCTCACCAAAAGAAAGGAGGATTTTTTGTGGCCCCTCCATTGCCACCTCCACAAAAGGAGATACTGAAAAAACTCGATCATATCCTGGCTCTATTAAAGATAAGCTTCCTACTGTGACAGTCCACAACGAGATGTTGAATGAAACCACAAAATGGCTCTACTCATGTGCAGTAGTAGGATATATCCACAATCCTCGAGCCCTTGCTCTATTCCTCGAAGAAGATGGGTTAGGAATTTTTTGTCTCTCAAAAAGGTCTGAATGCTACTAGCGTTTGCTTTGTGAGGAACAGATACATTGTTCTCCTTTTTGAAAAACCCAAAATAGCATCAGAAGTAGTGCAAAAGGGCTTGTGGACCATTACGAGTTAGCCGCTATCCATCCAAATGTGGGAACCTCCCTTCAACCTAACTCACTTTCGCCCTCGAAAATGCCAATCTGGGTAGAATTCCTTGACCTCCGGCTTTCCCTCTTCCCTCAAGTTGAGGCACTATGAATGCCCCTAGGATAGTTCCTAGACTTGGAAACTGAAAGGTTCATCATTCCAAGAGGAAACCCCCAAGCTTGTGTCATGATGGACCTAGCTACAGAGCCTCCAAATGCCATCCGAGTTCTAGATGGGGACGGATCGGGGAGGTATTCTACAAAAACATCCCCAACTCTTGTTTCATCTATGGTATAGGAGGACACTTAATTAAAGGCTACCTGGCTAGAAAAAACCATAGGGAAGAAATCCTAGAGACACCCATGCCTTGCCCGCAGGATGAGCACGAAGAAGAAGAAGCCCCCATAGTCGACCCCAAAACTAAGAACAACGGGAAGTAAAAAGGCTAGTGGAGGGAAGTCAAGAAAGAGCAACAAGTAGACAAGGTAGACCCGATAGAGACAAATGATGAAAAACATACATATAGCTCAGAGGATGGAGAATTCGTAGAAAATATGGACTCAAAGCCCAACTTGAACGAGAAAAACACGAAGCCCTGGATAGAGATGTCCCCCCCTTACTCTAGTGAAAGGGAAAAAAACTCTTCAGGTTGAAAGGCAAAGTCTTCACCTAGCCCCTCTGAGTGAGAAGCTCAAGGAGCCAGGAGCCACAGAGAGAGATAAGAGAAGGCTAACCTGGTTCCATAGGTGAATTTTAAGAAGAAAAGAAACAAAAGTAATACCCAATGATGCAAAAACAAGACCTATTCACTTTCCTTAGTATCAATGTCCAAGGATTATTAAATGATCCTAGACTAGCAATTCTCAAAAGGTGGATCAAAAGCAGAGGTCTCACCCCTGACTTTATAGCACTTCATGAAGTAAAGGTTGGGGGTTCAAAGCCAAGATGGAAACACAAATAGATTGATGACAAAAGGGAGTGGTATTGCACTGATCATGAAGAAGGCAGAGGGGGGCAGTGCTGGGAATTGCCAAGCACCTTTCCCAGGTGGTAGGAGGGATCCTAACTACCTTCGGTCAAAATGGAATAGGGGTTCTCTTCACACATCCCAATCTAGAGTGTCAATTGTTCTCGATTTATGCACCCAACTCTGCTAGAGAGGGTTCTTACAGTGGGAAGGTAAATCCCTGAAAGATAACACTATCATACTGGGGGACTTCAATATGGTAGAAAGAAGAAGTGATAGATGGAATGGGCTAGGCCACGTTTTAAGAGGGAGTGGGTTGAAATCTTAGATTGATATCAAATATCAAGCCCTCTTGATTGATGCTTCAGAGAACACAACCTTCACCTGGACCAATAATCAGATAGGGCAGAACCACAAAAAATCAGGTCTAGACAGAGCCTACTTTTCTAGAAGACCTCTAGATGGTGCTCTTTGCCACAAGGCCACTGCTCTCATGTCCCTCCATTTCTCTAACCACAGGCCGATACTTTTATCTAACCACAGGCTGATACATTTATCCAACCATAGGCTGATACTTTTACCACTGCTCTCATGTCCCTCCATTTCTCTGACCACAGGCTGATACTTTTATCACTAGCAAAGGGAGAAGGGAGGAGATTCCACACTTGGTTCAAAGCCAACCCTTTTTTCTTTTAGCTACCTTACGTGTAGACAAAGATTGCAAGAACTTGGAAAATGGCATTCGGAGGAACATCTAGCACCATAGATAAATGGGTGAGAGCCACTAAATGCATAGGACGCTTCTTGAAACTAATCAAACAAAGATCAGACAAAGCCAACAGGCGAGTGAGGTGACAAGTCCTAGAAGACAGGATCACGAGACTGGAGGATGACTTCTCACCCCAAGGACAAGATCAACGAAGAAGGGCAAGGAACAAACTATAGACTGAGGTAGAAATCAAAGAGAGACAAGCAAGGATATACACAAGAGATTGGTGGGCAAGATCAACTAAGAAGGGCAAGGAACAAACTAAGATTGAGGTAGAAATCAAAGAGAGACAAGCAAGAATACACACAAGAGATTGGTGGATAGGAAAAAGCGACAGGTCCAATGAAGGAATGTACGAAAGTCTTTAAAAGAAACACCCCAAGGAATCCTTGGATGCTCTATAGAAAGATGAAGACTAGCATGCATGATCCTAATGAGATTATGGAAATTGTCAGCTCCCACTTCCAAGCTATTTTGGGGGAGACTGAGATCCTTTCAACTGAATGAGAGACCGTTGTAGATAGATGAGAATCAAATAGGTCTCCCCTTTTGACTGCCAATATTTTGATAGAGATCTTACCCTTGAGGAGCTGAAAGAAGAAACTGATGTCATGTCTAAAGGGAAGACTCCTAGAGAGGATGGATTCCTGGTGGAGTTCTACTAAGCTTGCTCGGACATTGTTGGCTTATGTCTTCTAGAGATCTAGCAAGATTCAAATTAAAAAGGCTCACTAGATCTGAGAATCAATATAGGTATGATTAAACTAATACTAAAATGAGCATCCAAAGAAAAGATAAAAAATTGGCAACCAGTGCCCATGTTGAGCACCAGCTACAAGAGTTTTGCCAAAGCTCTAGCTACTAACAGGCTAAAAATCAAGATGTGATGGTAGATAAGGGAAGAACAGAAAGGATTCATCCAAGGACAACACAATTTAGAGGTTATTTTAACTCTATGGGAAGGACTCGAACTTATTGAGGAAACCCAACAAGATATTTGATTCCTCAAGGTAGATTTTGACAAAGCCTACGGTAGGATGGAATGGGGATTTATTCTCTTCTCAAGACATGGGAGTAGGACCCAGGTACATTTCCTACGTCAAGATACTTCTCTCCCAATCTAGAGGTAAGATTGAGATTAATGGAAAGATCTCTCCTCCCTTCGCGCTAAAGAGTTCTATGAGACAAGGTTGCCCTCTTGCTCGGATTCTCCCAATGCCAAGGAAAATTCTAGGCGTAGCATTTTGGAGCCATGGGGATGCACGGGGAGGCCCTCTTATCCTAAGGTCCTTTAGACACTCAAGGCTGCCCACCTGTCTAGCATGGGCAAAACGGAATCATGCTTTACACACTTCCTGGATAGTTGCCATCATGGACCCCACATCTTGCCCATCCAAAGCTTGTGCATGGGCAAGGATGCTTGGCTACCCAAGTTTGGGTGCTCAAGCTCTGCCATTGTCTTTACCTCTGGCAAAACTTATCGCATGATAATATGAGGAGACCACAATGTTGCACATGGTGTAATGCTTGGGCTCAAGCCAAAAAGAGGTTGGACAGACCTCGATGAGTGTATCTTCCATAAATATTCGTATTCAAAGAATAATGAATTCAACTTTAAGAACTCATGGCAAGAATAGAGAGTGAGGATGCAAGACTAGTGTTAAATCTTGTGTGCCTTACTAGGGATAGTTTAGAGACCTAAAGAGTATCTACAAGGGGAGAGTTCTTGTATCTCTCACAATCAAATAGTAAAGGAGTCACCTGATCTATGGAACAAATAGGCTCAAAAGTATCCTAGACTTATAATCTTGGGGAACAAATTTGAAATAGAGGATGTCTTTGCAACAAAAGGCAACAAAGATGATCCAAGAACCCATGATTCAATAGATAGTGGTAGTGCAAATGCTTGGACAAATTTTGTTATCAATAGACAATATGCAAAAGCATTTGGATACCAACTGGTCAAATGTATTTGGAAAGCAATTAAAGTAAATTTTGAAGAAAAGAATATTCATAATTGCCACTAAGGAAGACCCAAGTTTGAGTCCACCTCAAAATGATAAAACCTACAAGAAAGAGTGTATATAATGTAGGCTTCCATAGGCAAAAGGGCCCTAGCTAACCTTGTAGCATTGATCGATTATTGGAGGGAAGATTGCACTTGATTTGATTTTACACACACATGCCATAATTATAAAGCATATTTGGCTCTTTTCTGGCATTGTGCACATTGTTTCAAGCCTTGAAAAGCCTCTTGGATATTTCTGCCATCATTTGGCACAAGGCTTGTAATAGATTGGATTATATATTACAGTTCTATCTTCACCGATAGTTCAGATTTCAATTGATACGTTACTGTATTGTAGTTGATTCAGAAAGTGATTTCATGGACACGATGAGTACATTTCTTGCACCATGTCTACGACTAGCAACCTCAATCTGTAGGCATCTGTTAAGCTAGACAACTCAATTACATCACACGGAAATACCAAATGGAGACCATTCTTGTACTTCAAGATAAATGGGAGTATGTCGACAGGTCTACACCTAGACCATTGGACGATCTAGCTAGCAATATCTCCACTCCACCCATTGCCATAACACCAGAAGCGAGATTTGCACCTCCACCTTCACCAACAATGTTCGCACCTGTAGTAGATCCTGCCATTTCTATAGCACAGGTAGAATGGGACAAGAAAGACAAATATGCATATCATATGATCAAGCAAAATGTGAAGGATGTCATGCTAGGACAGCTCAACATAGTGAAGACATCAAAAGAAGCATGGGATATGTTCGTAGCTGATTACGATTCTAAGAACACTTCTAGGATTCTCACACTGAGAAACTAGAGTTTTTGCAACAATAGTGTGGAGTGTCAACTTTACAAACTATCTCCACAACTTAGACATGCATGGTATTTGGACACTTGGAGATTTGTTTAAGTAATAAGACACAAGAAAAAAATCTAGAGAATTGAAAGAGGAACACATTCAATCACAAAATTGAACTTGGGTAATAATGCAAGCTATGATAATCATGAATTATCCACATCAGAATGTCTTGACTTGAAAATGATGTTGGCCTAAAGGCCTTGAAATGTCATAAACCTCCATGCCATTCCATAATATCTGCAACTCATCTATCAAAGGGTCTAGATACACATCCATGTTCTTCACCTTATGCTTTCCTGGCACAATGAGTGCCAACATCATATGAGCCTTCTTTATGGTCAAACATGGAGGGATATTATAGATTATGGCTACCACTATACCATGATGTGGATTGTTGCCCAAATGGATTAACACCATCCATAGCCAATCCAAGATGCAAATTCAAATGCTCAAGCCCAAATTCTAGCCTTTTATTTTCTACATGTCTCCAAGTCTTTCCATCCATGGGGATCCTTAATGTTCCTTCCTTGAAGCAGTGTGTGAATCCCAATCCATAAGTCCAACCAAAAAACAACAATGAAACAGGTGCATCGTGTGTCTTAAGATGGGCTTGTGTATCCATAAGCTGCTCACAAATTTAAGATTAGAGTTGCAAGAAAATCTTTTCTTTCCCTTTCATATAACATTTTTTATGGAGTAGAAGAATCTGGGATAAAATATGGCATTTTATTGTTTGGTCTAAGTTCATCCTTCTTGTTGGAATAGTTTGGGTTGCAGTGCACGGATCAAACATTCATATTTTATGTCTCAAACATTTCAGAGAACACTCAACTATAAACTAAACAGTGAATCTCTCTCTCTCTCTCTCTCTCTCTCTCTCTCTCTCTCTCACACACACACACACACACACATACACACACACTTTATATACTTTATAAACACACACATACACACACAGGTCTCTTATTTGCTTACACTCTTGGTGGCTACACAAATTGCCCTAGTCCCCCCCCCAAAATCATTTAGAATTTTTGTTAAACACACACACACACGCACACACAAATTTGTATATTTGATTCGTTCTTAATGACTTACTTTATTAAGATCTTTAATTTTTGAAGTCCCTCTCTTTGGTCCCCTATCTAACTAATTCTCTTACCTAATCATCCCCCTAGTTAACTAAATCCCCTTGTCTTATTTACTACCACTACTCTATACCTAGGTAATTTAGTCCTTTACTCCAACCCACCTTTTAATTATAAAACCCTTACCTTACCCTTCTTTGAGTAGCCTAACCTACCTACCAACCTAGGCTCTACCCTTACCCAATTTCATTCCCACCCTACCACAACCTTCTACCCCTCCAAGCCTCTTTCCACCACCTTGCTTGCGGCAGCTACGTGCCTTTTTTCTTTTTTCTTCATTTACACATGCATATACATGCACCCATGCATACAAATTACAAAGAAACACACATTTATTTACATTGACACACACACATGCATATACGCTCACACGCACACATAGACATGCACCCATGCACACAACTTACAAACAAACACACACTTATATACACTAAGACACACACCTACAAACTCACACAACTTGCTTACACACACTACCTTTAACCCCTAACCACTTTTAACTCCCTACAACTCTTCCTTCTCTCCCTTAAACTTTCTTACATACAATTCTTGCTCTCCCTTATTTACACACACACACACACACAATCATGCACATATGTTCCCTGAGCTGGTCCTCAGTTCTTCAAGCTGCTTCTATCAAGGTTCCCTTACTACCCCTTGCGCAACCGTATTGCGCTTGTTTTCATTGCTTGCAAGTGTTTTATGATCCTCTGCCAGCCCTTATTTTTTGTTACTTCATTTGCTAAGTTACTACTGGGTTTCGTCCATAAGCCCCATGATCGCTTAAATTAGCAAACATAGCTTGATTTATAGCTTGGAACCTTCATCTTCTTTTGTGTGTTCTGATGTGTCAGCCCTTTGTTGTACTCAACCTAAGTTGCATTTTCCTTCCATAGCTTGTGCACGACCTCTTTTTCTTCCTTGTACTATGACTTGGTTGCCTTTTTGGCGTGCTCTTCTAACCACACGTCGATTGATGATGGACTCCCCTTCTTTGTTTCAGCTTGCAGTCGCTCAAGCTTGTTCCAAGAATCGGCTTGTTGGTCACAGCATGGTTGAGCCTCCCTTGTTGAGAATCGGTCATGTTCTCTAGCAGTGGAGCTAGCACTTGCGAAGTTCGCTCCAGTTTGTGGAACTTGTCACCTCTTCAACGGCTTGCTAATCACAATAGCTTGCCTGAAAAAGATCACTGGCCTCTCTTAATACTTAAGATATTAAAATTCTAGAAGACTTTTTAACCAGAATCACCTAAGCACACAAAATGACTTGATCTAGTTGCATTGATACCTAGTGCTTGCTAAGTTACATGTGTGCATGCATAGTCAGCCTTATGGTTGACTATGGCTTCGCTACCCACAGATTCTTTCAGGGTGAACCTATAGGCTCTGGGCCTTGTCTTAGTTTATTTATTTTGTTTATTTCTTGGTCCTAATCGTTTATTTAAAAAAGAAACCCATAATTTATAGATTACTTTCTTTTGAGCTTCTTTCATAGTTTAATTCTTTTAAATACATAATTTATTTCTTTTTTCAAATTTTTCTATATATTTTTATTGTTCCTTATGATTTCATATAGAGATGCCTATTTCTTTTTTGTACATAAGAATCTAATTACTCATAGATGTATATTTGTACCATTATGCTATTGTGATTTTTATAAACTATAAATTCTTTTGCTTAGGAGTTTTTTACCATATACTTAGGCAAGCATTTTTTCACTAAGGATTTGTTTTAAATGGTTTATAGTCATCTAACTTTTTTATATCATTTTATAACCATATACCGCCCATATCGATTAAATTGGCACATACACATGCACACTTGCAAAACTAGTTATTATGCCACATTTTAAGGGTGTGGACTACCCCCCTTATTATCTCACACACTTTGGTGTAAGACTAATGATGGATTTGTGACATTGATTGTACATATAACATGGTTTTTGCTAAATTTTGATTTATGTGAGTCTAGACGGATGTCTTTGTTCCCAGGTAAAGCAATAACATGCCAGGGAATACAGGCATTGTGTCTACCCAATTATAACTATGATGTTCTAACACCTAGTTTTTCTTGGATGGTGGCAGGTAAGTGGACCCTCACCTTGGAACCTAGACTACCTGATGGATTCGACACCCTTTTCCAATCTTGATTTCCTATTTCAAACTCAATATGATTATAAATTCTCAATTTTGTTAGAATTTTTGCAAGTCCCAACTTAGATGTTGTAAATATTTTTGTACTTGTCTCATATATAACTTTTTATTCAAATGGTGTAATTAATTGTATGGCTCATTTATTGATGGGACTTTTAAATCTAAACACACACACACACACATCCCCTATCTCTGACACAGTTACACATATGAACATTCCCCCCCCCTAGATGTTGTCGATACACATATGCTATTACTCCCCCCCCCCCCGGTGCCCCCAAGTGATGTTGAATAGGAAATCCCCTTGGATGGAGTTCTTTTTTGCAATAAAAAAGTTCATTTGTTTTGGTTCTCTCTACTTCTTGTACTCATGCATGATATCATTATGACTTTTTAATATAAAAAATAGTTAAACTTTCCCCCCCTAATTTTTCTTTGTGCTTTCAGGCAACCTCTACATTTAGTTACACCTTAATACTTCATGCTTTACATCTTCTTGTCTCCAATCCACCCATTTAGGCTCTGACCTTTTCACCTTCAACCTCCACTTGGCCATTAATTGTACACCAACCAAACTTTGCCCCCAACCGTTATTTTCTTTCATAAATCCTTTTGCTTTATGATTTCTAGAAATGGCTCACTTCATAATGACAAGTCCAAAGAGAGAAAGAATGATTAGTGAGTGACGAAAGGGAGAGGAAAGCAAATGTCATTGTTGGAGAGGATACACACAAGGAAGCTATGGATTTGGAGGATGTAAATTATGGTTATTACATGATTTTGTACTTGGAATTCACAAAACTAGAAAATTGAACACGAAATATCACGGTTGGATTCTATTAATGACTCATTAAAAAATCTAACCAAAGGCATCCCTGAGTTATCAGATTCTTAATTGGTAGCTCCTATTGTAAAATCACCAACTCCTCCACAGCAATTTGAGGGATCTATGTCTTGCCTTAGATAAACTTGAATATTTTAAAGGACCTAAAGCCACCAATAGATAATGGGGAAGAAAAAGAAAGAAATAAGGATCCTACAAATATGTTTTTGCAAAAATGGCAAGAATTTCATCGACTTAGGAATACCCCTCTTGAAAATAGACTCATGAAAGCTGGTCTTTTCCTTAGAAAACAAAGAATTAGGAAATACATAGTTGGAACTTTCGAAGAAATTGATTTGTTATGAGATTCAATAAATTTCCCAATTAAAAAAGGAGGGGCAATTTAAGAATTAAGTTTCTCAATTGTTGCAGCCCAAGAAACCTCAAACACAAAAATATTATCTTTTGAAAAGAATGGACTATGAGAAGCCTAAGCGACAAAATATTTTCTTTGAGTTCTTAGGCAAATATCACTCTCCTTGGAACTACCCTAGAAACAAACAGGCAAGAGCTAAAGCCTCAAATATACCTCCACAAAAGAAAAGTTACATATGTTGCAGGATTATCGCTGAAAAGTATTGAAAGCTCGTCGAGATAGAGGTTTATTATGATGATAGCACCCATATGTGTTGCCTATAATTGGCAATGTGGCAGCATGTGGCAGCCCATATTTGGTCCTCATGATTTGATGAGGTTTGCACCGAAATATGTAAATATTTAGGGGAAAATCTTTGGTTGTTCTCATCCTCTCCTAAACTTGGAAGAACAACTTGACTTAGCAAGCTCCAGAATAATCTCACCCCATGTGTCTCATACCAAAGATTGTCCTTGTTTTGTATGTATTACATAAATTAAGACTTAGCCACTCAAAGATTGTCCTCTTTTTTATGTGACATATATATTAAGACTCGGCCACTCAATATAAAAATGGGTGCTCCTTTAATCCCATGGGTAAAAAGACCATTATCTGCTTCTGATGCTAGAAGATCGGCCATCACATTTATCCTTGTTGATGTAGTGTGTTTTGAGTTAGTTGAACTTCTAAGTCAATTTTGAGGCTTGATACTAATAGTATCTCATAAATCGCTTTATTGTTTCATACTCACCATGAAGTTATCCAATTGCTAGCATTGAATCACTCTTGATATTCAACTAGCGATCCCTATTGTGATAGCTAGTCAAAGGCTAGAGATTTGAGCTCTTCACTCACTCATGTTATGGTGTAGTAGTACCCCAGAGAGGAAGCCACAGTTATATTTCCTTGTAAACAACAATAGTCCATGGCTCCTTCACTCTTAAGATCCCTTGAATTCGCTATTGATGGAGATCATTGACTTATACTAAGTCAAACAAAGGCATTAGACCAACATAAGAATGGACTTTGAATTTTTGCATCATCTCAATATCACAATCACAATTATATCCACGTGATGGAGCATAATGATTTATAACAATAGAAAAAATAGAGAATTTAATGTAAATTTGATCAAAAAACACAATTCAAAGATACACTGATGATGCTATCTCTTGATTTGCTCATGAATGGTATGGCTTTGTCTTATAAATAGATTGCCTAATAGCTCCATAGCTGGATCGTAATGTTGGGCCCACATTTACCACCTTCATGGGTCTTTGCCACATCATCTAAAACTTACTAGGAAAAGCTGAAGGCTAGAATAAGAAAAGATAATGACATACTTTAAACTAACTTTGTTGCCTTCTCAAGCATGTATTCAATATGCCTTGAAGTTACTTAATTGCAAAATTTTCATCTCAAGACGGAGGATGCCTTCAGTTCTCCATAAATCAATTTATGAATCGATAATAGTATCTTGTTGGTACTTTATACCTACCTATAGGCCTAGGATTGCATGGTGTCATTGCTCGATGAACTATAAAAAGTCTTTAGACTAGCAGTTGCTCAAGTATTATCCTTCAGCTATGATGATTTCTTTAGGCAACCCACAAATTCTTCAATCTTCAAAGAATTTAGCTACAATATCCATGTCATTCTTGGCTATTGCAATAGCTTTAGACCACTTAGTAATCTATGGCTGCTAGAGTATACCTTTTTCAAGAGGGAAAAGTTGGTGATATAGGATCCACAAATCAATCTCTCACTTTTGAAAAGGAAGAAGGGTCAAGATAGGAATAAGAGGTTGAATCGTAGCCTCCCCTCTACTACCTCATAGACATAAGTTTTAGGCCTTAACACATAGTCATGACAATCATTTATGAGCGGCTACCATTGATATCCCTCCCCCCAAAGGAGGATCTTCTATGTAGTGTTTTAACCCACAAAATGGCCTCTATAGGCCGAATCATGGACTTTCTGTAGAATCAATAAAATTTTGATTGAGATGATTTGACTTCAATAGATAATTTCATGAACCGTTTTTATAGAGCTTTCCACCTATAATGATGAATCTCTTCCATTGAATTGTTATCTTTTCCTTTTGGTTTCAATTGTACCCTCAAGGATTCTCCTTATATTATAGGGAGTTCATGATATCTTCTTACCAGCTAGCGTTTGTATCAATCTGGAATATATATTCACTTGGCATCAATTCAAGATCATTATCTAAGGCTTCTTCAGGGTCATGCTCATTTGGACTCCCTAACTTAGTGTGTCGCCAACCTTTATGGAAGAGAAGCTATGGGAACTTTAGGTGGGCTATAGCACCCACCATCTTGATTGTCGTGGGATTCAAGGGTACACTAGTTGGATTAATTGTGCATAGACTTAATGAAATTAAATGCCAAACTAAGAAGGTTTAACAGAATTGTTGACGTATACCTAGACCCTTTGTATCTACTCACCTTGGAAATGGGAGAAAAGTATATCTTGAGGTGTCACCTTCTTGAGAAATAGCTTTGATGGTGTCCAAATATGCCAAAAAGACCTTAAGGTATTTGAGAATAGACAAATTAACTTCATCTAAGCTAGGTCATATTTCTAGTCAAGTTGTTTTTCTTCTACTATATACATAGATATAACGAATAGAGGCACAAGGTTGCGACTATGAGCCTTTACTTTCTTCCTTTTAGGATTTCTTTCCCTAGCAAAAATGAGAGTCTCCTTCTTTCACCTTCATTCAAAGCCATGATATCTAGACCAGGCTATGAAATGCTATTTGACCAGAAGGACCATCTCTTGTGATGAATAGCGCATAAGATAAGGATCTTGAAGTAAATCTCACTTCAATGAAGGAATGTATGGTAGCAAGTGATATCTTTGAGGAGCATTCTCAATTCCCTAACATTTTTTGGTATTATGTAATGAGGCATCCCTCTCTTTCAAACAGATTACTAGCTTATAATAAACACATGAGATGTTGGAACAGCTTTTTGACCAATCAATTTGGATGTCCCAATGCCACAAAGTGAATGCGAAGGAAAGTCTCCAACTAAGATGAGGGTCTCCGCCAAATTTGGCCTTTTTAGTGGTAGCAAATGACAGGGTTCCCAGGATCAAACTAGTGGTTGAGAGCCCAGAGTCCCTCCCAGAGTTGATCCTCCTAAAGACCCTCCAAGGGGGCACACTTCGCCAGCAAGTGGAGATTTTTGGGTTACCAAGCCAGTGTCTTTGTTGCAGACAAATGGGTCACCTAGCCAGAGATTGCCCCCATGGCCATGGCCGAGATCCTCCCCCCCACCCCCGTAGAGCAGGCAAAGTCAACAGGCTAGAGCCTAGCACCCACCAAATAGGAACAGCATGAGTCTCAGACCCCCTGGGTGACCCCCACAGAAGGAGATTGGACCCAAGTTAAAAGGAAAAAGAAACCAAGCAAAGAGGCCCGCAAGCGTCGCAGGTAGAGGGCTAAATGCAGAGAGACAGACATGGCTTTTTGAGAGGCACCTATGGAGGAGCAGCAGCAGTCCTCACGTGGAGATCCACCTCCCCCAGTGGAAAGGGCCACTGCCCAGCCAAAGGATCCTCATGTGATGGAGGTTCAGTCTCTGCACTCACCTTTGCATCAGTAGCGAGTCCCAAGAGCTCCTGGCACTGCAATGGCGAAAGCTACGGACGTTAGCCCGACAGCGGCGACTAAGGAGGAGCGAATCCAGAGCCCTGGTGAGCCTGGTCAATAGGGGGGCCACCCCTACTCCCCCCCTCCCCCTCTAGATCCCTCTCCCTCTCCACTCCCCCCCTCCCTCCTAGATTCCCCCTGCCCCCTCCCCCCCCTCGTCCCTCCTGCTATGGTTACCCTCACCACCCGCCCCCTCCCTCCGCCTCCCTCCCTCACCCCTACCCCTTCGCCCCCCTCTCCACCTCCTCAGCAGGTCCTTCACCCTCCCACCCCTCCCCTGCCTCGACACCCCTGCTAGAAGGCAAGGGTAAAACAACGCCCCCTTCTGCTTACTCACCATATCATCCTATCCAAGCTCGCGTCCACCTGATTAGCACCTCCCAATCTCCAACCTGGGCATCCCTTACCACATGACTTCTGGAGATTGGGACCCTGGAATTATCTGGAGATTTCGAACTACCCCTAGAGGTAACGCTTGTGGTCTTGCAGCCCCGGAAAGGGGGTTCGATCAACCTAGTGGGCTCCCAGACACACCCAGTTTGGAGATTCCAATTCACATCCATAGGGTTGGAGAAGTGGTCCTCAGTGGTGTTTGATGCTATTATGGGAGATCAGATTTCAAGCATGATAGATGAGTGGATGGGGCCACAAGGACTGGACCTTTGGCACGCCCATGGTCCGGAGGTGAATTTTCAAATCTGCTTCACGTGAGATAAGCCGATGTGTGGTTGGCGATAAGAGTTATTAGATTGCCGCTTGAGGCAAAGGTTGATCAGGCATACTACTGGCCACTCCAAAAGTGTGCAGAGTTGTTCGGGGTGGAAGTCTCCTTCATGATGAAGTGGGCACGGAAGATTAGCATTGAGCCGGTGTCCACCTTACTACATTGACGTACAGACATGGACTACTCGCCCTCCAAACCCCCAGCAAAGTCACGTAAGGCAGTTTTTCTGGAACATGCACCCACTCACAGGAGAGCCTTGTTTTCTACATCCCCGTCCTCATGAGCTGGACCATAGTGAGTTGGAACGTGCATGGGCTCCACAATTATGCTCATAGTCAACCGCAATACTTGATCCTTCGGCAAGAGTTGCAGAGGGCAGTGGTAGGGCAGACAGTGGACATCCTTTTGATTCAGGAGCATATGTTCTCAACATCAGACATCAAACGGCGACACCACCTTCTCCCAAGGAGAGGTCTGGAGGAGTGGTCCCCTGTAGTAAGACGGAGCGGAGGGATCTGCATCTCGATCTCACAGATAGTCGCTCCATAGGTCTCAGGGTGAGCTTATCCCAAGGCAGGCATTTTGGATGGGAGTTAGGATGGGAGAGTCCAGGACTGGGATCCTGAATGTTTCTGCCCCAATGTGCAAAGAGCACCATCTGGCCTTTTGGAGGAGGCTATCAAAGTGTCTTCCGGATGTAGACTCCTGGATTGTTGGAGGGGACTTCAACAACCTAGATTTTGGGGAAGACAAACAGGGCAATGCCTCCTTCTCTTAGATGCCAACAGCAGTAGAGCGGAACACCTGGGAGCAATTCATTTTCAAGATCACTGGGGCAAAGACCCGTGGCAAGAGCCAAATTTCAGCAGGATACCTCGTAGCCTCCTCTTCTCTTTCGAACAGAGGAGACATGATGGACTACTTGAGAGGCTAGACCGCTTTTACGTTGGGGGGACTGTGCACAGAGGCAGCTCTACAGGGATTCGAGTAGGTACCACGATGTTAGACCACTCTCCATTAGTACTTCACTTAGAGCAGCCCCATCAAGGTCTTTCCCAAAAGGGGGTCCGCATTCCAGAGGACCTCTTGCAGGACGAGGAGATTCAGCAGGTCATGGCAAGGATTCGGCATCAGCCAGAGACTGCACCGTGCAAGGGCTGGGCTTCGTGGGTGGCCGATGCGATCCATAGGAGCAGTGAGGACTTGCAGGCTCATGCCCTTAGGTGGAGGAGGACTCTTCAGGAGCACAAGCGGGCATTGAGGAGAGACCTCGCCTTCATAGAGCGGCTCAGGGAGAGCAAGACCGAGTATCTCAGTGGCTTAATGATAGGTTTGAGAGCGCTCGCCTTGAGCTTTAGGACACGGAGATTGGCGGGGCTGAGTTCTCCTATCATTCTTCTCGGGTTCGGTGGGTACAGTAGCGGGACAAGATGACGAAGCAATTTTTTCATACCACTGAGCCTTGATCAGCAGGCACATAGTTGCAACGTCTCCGAGATCCGCAGGGCATCATGCACACTGATCTGCAAGAGATTTTAGAACTAACCAGAGGTTTTTACAGCCAGCTCTTTCATACAGAGAGGATGACTCCATTTGGTCTCGTGGCCCAAGAGGTAGTTTGGGATCACGTTCCGATGGTAGTCTCGTAGGATTTGTGCAGTAGTCTGGAGGAGCCTTTCACGGATGGGGAGCTTTGGGAAGCCCTCAAGGCTCTCGTGACCCAAAAGTGTCTTGGCAAGGATGGCTTGACTCCGGCCTTCTTTGAAAACTTTTGGGAGATCATCTCCACCCCTTTTCGACTAGCTTGCCATGAGATTTTTGACACAAGCTCCCTCCCTCAACACTTGAGCAGGGGATGGATTTGTTTGATCCCGAAAGGGGGAGATAGGTCAGATATCCAGCAGTGGAGACTGATCTCTTTGCTTAATACTGCATGCAAGATCCTCACCAAGGTCTTAAAATTGCAGTTACGGCCCCATCTTACTAACATCATTCACGACACGCAAGCCAGATTTGTCCAGGAGCGCAGCATCTTGGATAACATCTTCACGTTTTGGGAGGCAGTGGATTGGTCCAGGGAGGAGTCACAGCCGTTGGCCGTCCTCCTCTTGGATTTTGAGAAAGCCTACGACAGGGTGGAGTGGTCCGCCATCCTGGAGGGTACTATGGGGAGATTGGGTTTCTCAGAGAGATGGGTTAGAGGAGTTTCTGCGCTTTATAAGGGGAGCTCTAGCCAGATGCTTATCGGAGGACACATGGGCGAGGCCTTTCCTCTCTCTCGCTCGGTTTGCCAGAGCTGCCCTCTTGCTCCCTTCCTCTTCTTGTTTGTAGCAGAGGCTTTGGGCTACTACATGAGATCACAAGTGGCGGGCCTCACACGGTTGAGGCTCCCAATCAGGTAGGAGGAGGAGCTGCTAGACTCTCAGTTTGCAGATGACACGGCCTTGTATGTAGAGGGCACCACAACGAGTTTGGAGAGAGTCAAGGGAGCCTTGGCTATCTACTGTGAGGCCTCGGTTGCACGGATCAATTGGACAAAGTCCATAGGTTTCTTCACTGGCTCTAAGAAGACACAAGAGATCCGTGAGTGGGGGAGTGACTTTGGCTTCAGATGGATACCGCAGGGCCAGACAGCGAGATACCTCGAATGCCAGGTTGGTATTGACATTACAGCAGAGCAACAAATCGCCCCGGTCCTTGAGAGTGTTTGGCGTCGACACAACCTTCTCTACTAGAGCTCGGCCAAACTCTCCCGAGCAAGTCATGCCTTAGTATCAAACTAGGTCCTTCTTGCCACGGCTTGGTATATCGCCTCTTGCTAGCGTTTTCATAGAGGGTGCATTGGCCAACTCCAACGGTAGGTTCGAAACTTCCTTTGGCCAAGTTCAGACGGCACAAGGAATACTAGAGCCTAGGTCACTTGGCAAATGGTGATCATGCCACAGGCACTGGGAGGCTTGGGTATCATTGATCCAGGGATGGAGAGCATAGCCCTCTTGGGCAAGTTGGTTGTTCGCGGCCTCATCCCAGGTGCACAGTCTCGAAAGCTCCTCTTATAGCGAGGGCTTCTCAGGAACACCCCACGCACTTGGGGCCAATGGCAGCTTTCTCACAGATGGATCTTCTCCGAGGCCCCCCTTATGGGGAAGGGTTCCCCTTTGATGAGGAGCCTCCATAGGATCTAAAAGAGATTAGCAGGGGGCCTCATCCGTGCTGATGCAGAGAGGAGTTTGAGCGTCACCCCCTTGTTTGGCACCTAGAGATTCGAGATCAGGAGCGACGTATGCTCAGAAAGCAGATTCACATTGGTCGGGCATAGTGGGATAGTGGACCGGTCGGGTCCTTTGGCAAATGGAGCAGACTACCCATGGAGGTAGAGGCAAGGTTTGGCGCTGTAGCGCATCTGCGAGGGGCAGGGTAGCTGATGAGAGAGATTGACCTAGACATCCCTCAGTCCTAGTGGGAGGGACTTCGCATGTGGATGGATAGCAAATGGTTGGGCCAGTTTTCTCGAACTGGTGTCCCCTTGAGGATGATGCAGCGAGGCAGCACGCAACCCGATTTTTTCTGTGTAGGACTTGGAGGCCTACTCAAAGCACTCACTAAAAGAGACCCAGAGATGAATGGGAGTCTGGATGAGACTCACTGGCAGATGATCAGAGTGGTGGGATGTTTGGGGAAGGAGTGGCACATTGACCCTCCCAGTATCTCAGAGCAGGATGCCCCTAGATGGTGAATCTGGATTTGGGAGGATAGACCCTTCAGGGAGGTCTAGTGGGATCCGAAAGAGTGGTTCTGGCCCTCCACGGGCGGCCTTGCTGAGCAGGTGGATGAGGTGGCCTTCTTTTCCTACACCACACGAATTGGCAGGAGGCTTCAGATGGACTCCTCGATGTAAACCCTGTCGAGGGAGAGGCATTGGGTGGCCCAAAGAGTGCCCCGGGATGTCTGTTCCAAGTTTTGGATGCGGTTATGGTCGAGTTTGCGGCTGAAAAAGATATCCTACTTCTTCTAGCTGGCTGCCCATGGAAGCTTGCCCATCGGCCCATGGTTGGAGTAGATGCGGGTGAAGGGGCAGTGTCTGTTGCTCTGTTGGTTTTTTGGAGACAATCCTGCACTACCTCTGGAGCTGTCATAGCGTAGCAAGGATTTGGATGGGAGCCCTCATGATTATGACCCGTATGTAGAGTCTTCAGAGGGACTACACTTGGGGGACGGTCGCATGGTTGGCTGAGGGAGCACACGAATTCCAGATTGATGAGATCTCCCCAACTTACCGGATATAAGGTCAAAGCATTCAGAGGATAGAGCTCCATGAAGCAATCCCTCTTGATAGCTTGGCTTCTCCTCCTCCTCCGGAGGACAGCGTATGGGAGGTAGTAACCAGTATCACTACGTGGAACATTTGCATTGCTCGCTGCAGCCTGGTGATGGGTGAGCATCCGGTTCCACCCTCGGCTACCTTGGTCGCCATCTGGCAAGATATCATCTACACCCTCCGCTCCACCTACTGGGAGTGTGGGACCCCATGCTCTAGGACAACCGTCGCGAGGCGTACTCGATTCTGCAAGGCTTGGCCTGTAGGAGTTTTTTACATTTTCACTCCGCGAGGGATTCACTGGTTGTATAGTACCCCCACCTGGCTGTTAGCCCCAATACCAGAGATCCCCTAGGTAGTGAGTTGGGTTTCTCTGGAACAGGCCAGTTTTTCTTTTAGCCTTTTTTTTATTTTCTCCATACCACCTTCGGGGTTGTTGTTTCGATTCTGCAAGGCTTGGCCTGTAGGAGTTTTTTACATTTTCACTCTGTGAGGGATTCGCTGGTTGTATAGTACCCCCACCTGGCTCTTAGCCCCAATACTAGAGATCCCCTAGGCAATGAGTTGGGTTTCTCTAGAACAGGCCAGTTTTTCTTTCAGCCTTTTCCCAATTTTCTCTATACTCAACACCTTCAGGGCTGTTGTTTTGTATGAAGTCTTTCAAGGTTCCTTTCTTTGCCCAAAAAAAAAAAAAACCCTGTGGGCTTTATTGGGATTTTTAGCACCCCTCTCTGTCCCTGCCCTCAACCAATATGCCTCAAACCCTTTTTTGCTTGTTAGGTTAACTAAATGGGTTTCCGAAAGTTGGGACATACTCTAACCGTAATGTGTCTTTCCTCCATTGCAAGACCCCCAAAAAATGAACTACAAATTTTTATTTCAAAAATTTAGGTGTGTTGTCCATATTTCCAAATAAATATATATACAATTAAAAGGATTATATTATAAGTTACATTCTTAAAAGATATTTCAACGTCACTCTCTCTGGGAGGGGGGTGTCACATATGCCAATATTGCATTCGAATAGAAGCACAATATCGAGACATCCCATGATTACATGTATCAAGGCAAGCAATTTGGCAACACTAAACCCGCACTACAACAAGAAGGGTCCCATTCTAATGCTATTGCACCTAAACATTTTTTTGGAGAAGCAAGTGCCTTTGTCAATATAAGCATCCAAATATCATGTCACAATAAACATCGGTATTTGGTTTTTATAGAATCAAAACAAGCATCAATATTGCTCCAATAAACTTATAATTTTACCAAAATACAAGAGCAAATCGTTGCAAGTTTTATTAGTAGTGATATTTTCATATTATCTGTAGATATGCAAGCTCCTAAATGTTATATTTTAGACCCGTCATTCCAAAACTATCAAAATATTGCATTGTACAAGTACTATGGACTCAAAAATTCCCAAAAAATTAAAACCCTAGCATGCCTAGTCCAAAGAGGGGTCATTGAGCAAATCTTCATTGTCACTATTTCCTTATTGTCCCTCTTCCATTAGTACTTTGACACATGATGTCCTTTTCTTAATCAAATATGCAACCCCCCCTCCCACCTTGTGCTACCTAGCTCAATTAAAAGAGTTTCTTCCCTTTCTCATCCCTCCCCTTAATATCCATACAATAACTAAAGGGAAATTTGAAACCATGAGACATAATCCATAATGGAATGGGTCTTGACTCAACAATAATTTTTGGACTACAAATAGTTTCAAAATTTGAAGCTAAGCTACATTTTTTCCTTCTAGGTCAAAGTCAGATTCTGTTTTGTTAGCGCGATATCAGCATCGCAAATAGGGGGGGGTCCTCGCAGTTTGTCATTTTTTCAATGAGTGACAGAAAAGCAGAACAGCAGCCTTCCTATGCTGCAACAGTAGCATCACCTTTGCCTAGGCAGAATGAAGTCATCCTCCTTCTTCAATAGCAGGTTCTCCTTCTCAAGAACGAGAATAGTGAGCTAAAAGATAGGTTCGAGAAGCTACAAGATAGAGTGAAAATTGTTGAGCTCAATCTCAACAATCCTATCCCTAATGTAGTTTTAGATGAGAAGCTAGTCTCTACTCAGATGGAAGAGTTGCACAAGAAGCTTATGGGGAGAGATTCAAGAGAATTTCAAAGGAGAGATATAGAGCTCGTTAGGTACACAGGTCCAAAAGGAAGTAAAGGAGCAAGCTGAAAGGCAGCTCAACTCAAAGAAACTAAGGATTGGAGGACCACCAGAACTGGAATGTAGCAGAAGACAGTGGGAGTGAGACCTTCGAAAAACTCAGCAAATCTCTACCAGGAATTGATTGGGGAGATGTAGAATTTGACATTGGACAGGAAGGAGCTCACGCAATTCTCATTTTTGGAACAAAAGAGGAAAGAATACAGATCCTTAGACAATCTAACAAGTTGAAAGGTCTTCCGGTATGGATTGCAGAAGAACTTACAAAAACTCAGCTGAAGAGAAGGCAGCCAGTCTAGAGCAGCAGCCTGGCAGAGCTTCACCTGAAGGTGAGAAACGGTTGGGGGGGAGCTCCTAAAGTTCTTCCCGAGTAAGATCAGCTTGATGGCGACTCCAACCTAGAATCTAACCCTCTAGTCTAGGCCATGGAGTTCAGCCCAGCTAGGAGTGGGAGCACGAAGGAAGAAGAGAAGGGAGAAGAGAAAGGCATTGTCATGGGTGTAGTTTTTCATAATGCATATCCCCTTCAGCTCTTTAGCTCTCCCCCTTCCTTCCGGCTCTCCCCTTCAGCTTCTCTCCCTCCCTTCCTACCTACCCCCCCTCTAGATGCACCTCTTGCTGCTTCCTCTCGCGAGTCCACAGGCCATATAGACGCTGAACTCCTGGCCGTACAAGGGCCATACGCCGGGGTGGGTTCACTGCCACTCTTCAGGCTTTACACAGGCTGTTCAAAGCACCCTTCTATTAGGTCTTCATTTCGTGCAGACAGCCCGTACAGACAGGACATTCATTGCACCATACATACAGGTTATATGTCCATACAAACAGGGCATTCATTGTGCCGTACAAACAGGACTTCATTCCGTACAAACAGGCTGTACAATGAGCTGGATAAATGGCCGTACCTCTGCTGTCCCTTATTGATTGTTTTACTGCTGTTGGTGCTGCCATTTCAGCACATTCATTTGATTTCTATCCAGGCCAGAATCTCCTGGTCCATTCTCTTGTGCCCTGGCTGCAATCTCGATTGCAGTTGCTCATCTCTTGCAAAATCCTGGCCCCAAAGCAGCTTGCTTCCTTCTCCCCTTCCAGCCTCCCCTCTCAGCCACCCCCCTCAGCCTCTACCTTCTCACCTCAGCCCTTAGCCTATCACTCTCTCAGCCCTCCCCTCACCCTCTAAACTCCTCTCTTTCTCCCTTCTCAGCCCCCTCCCTCTGAACTCTCAGCCTTCCCCTCAGCCTCTACCTTCTCACCTCAGCCCCTCAGACTATCACTCTCTCAGTATTCCTTCACCCTCTAAACCCTCCTCTCTTCTTTAAACCCCTCTTTTTCTCCCTCAGCCTCCTCTTTCTCTTCTACCCTTCCCCCCTAACCCTCTCCAACGACAGATGGATCTTTATTTCTTTGATCGGCCTCTCATCCTTGATTGACAAATGGCGACCCATCCAGTCAATCCTCGCCCACTTCCACTAGCTGCGAGAACATTTATTTGCTCAAAAAACGAGCTGCTACACTTGCAAAAGTACAAGGAACTGGACAGCTCTACTACTCTTCACACACATCCATGGGTCCCACCCTTCTAGATCTCAGGCTAGGGACTGGATGCTTGTGGCCTTATCTGAGGACATCGCCCAACACCTCACAGACATTAGACTATGGGGACGAGGATTCTTCCAGGTGGCTTTTGACATTCCTGGAGTTGTGAGCACTATGCTCAATTCCAGCCCCTTACCGCTCAGTCCCAAGAAGACCTTCTTCAAGCCCTTCTCTCTTGGTTTCGATCCAATTGACGAGGATAGGCAATCGATGTCTCTCTTCATCACATTTCCAAGTCTGCCCCAGGTGTACCATCGGCTCCTTCCCACAATCGGAGCAACTTTTGGTCACTGAGATCGCCCCCCCCCCCCCCCTCTCTCCCTGGTTTGCCCCGTTCAACAGCAGAGGTGATTGGATCCAATGGGGTACCTAGAGTTAGAGTCATTGCCTCTAACCCTAACATTATTGATGACCACATCATGCTACAGCGCCCGGATGGCTCTCTTTTTCGGTAGAGAGTCGAGACTGTGGGCAAGCAGGACTAGTGTCGGATTATCAAGATCTTTGGGCATTTTGATAGAGATTGCCCAAAGAATAAAAGACATAGGAAAGCTTCCATTGTGGCTCCTTCCCGTACTCCACAAAGTGTACCTTCGGCACCGCCTCATCACCCGACATCAACCGCACGTCTTTTAATTGCTACTAGCCCTCATTGGCTTCCGGTTAGGATCCGTGCTCCTTTATCACCTCGAGATAGTAAGGGCCCTCACTAATCCTGCAGACCTAGCCTCGATCGAGGCTTCGGGCATTTTTGTTCCGGTTGCCACTAGTGATTTTCATGATCCTCTTCAAGCTGCAACCAGAGTTGTTCCTGAGTACCCCTTACACAACTCAGGACACTACTGCTCGAGATGATTGCCCCATTGTAGTTCCTCATCTTGGCCTGATTGCAGCTCCTCGCCTTGACCAGGACGTTACTATTGATGATTCAGTTTTGGATAGGTCCAGTCTTGAGCCTCTACAAATCTTCATGGTCATGATTCTTCCGAGCGGCCCCATTCTTCTTCCATATCCCCCTCATGAATCAAAGGAAGGGGGTTGTGCATACTATCTCTCCGGTTTCAACTATGGAGATGTTATGCCTGATTTTCAGAAAGTCTTTTGTAGCTTTGGCGGATATAGCAACTTGACAAGGAGTTTATGCCCTCTAGCTTCGATGGGCAGTGATTGGTTTTCTGTTGATAGGCTGTCTTCCTCCTCACGTGGCCGAGTTCTCTCGCCCTTGGCTTTTCCTCAGTTCCCTCCCTAGCTCTTCAAGCAAGACTTATTCCCCCACGGAGGGGTTTGTTTTCGCCACTAGGTCACGTAAGGTGTTCCATTCTACTTCCTCCCGTCGATGAGGAATGTTACTTGGAACAAGCACGGCCTTGGTGATGTGCCACATTGCCACCATAAGCACCTTATTCGTACTCAACTCCATCCACGTGTTACAGGGGGTTCTATTGATTTTTTAATTCAGGAACACAAGTTGGATGCTAGAGACTATGCAAAGTCATGTAAATTGCTTTCAAGTCGCACGTTTTGGTCACCTGCTTTGGGCAATAGGGGTGGGATTTGCATTTTAGTTTCAGATTCTATTCTTCCAGTGGTGGCTAGACATGGTATTATCATTCTCTTCAGAGCTCAGTGGGTCATTCTTTTGATTGGGGAACATAAGGTTGGTTTTCTCAACCTCTATGCCCCTAACAATTGGAGGGACCATGTCCTTCTCTAGAAGAAACTTCTCTCGTGGGTCCCCATTGCAGATTTACCAGTTATTGGAGGTGACTTCAACATGGTGGAGTTACCTTTAGACAAGAAGGGGGGTAGAGAAAGAGGCACTCATTGTTTGGAAAGGGCAGCCTGGGATGCCTTCTTGTTTCAGATCAATGGCCGAGATGTATGGATGGATGACGCCTTTCACACCCTGTCAAAGTCACTCCAATTCTCATGGTTGAACAAGAGATCTCAAATGCCCATTCATGCATGCATTGGCAGATTTTATGTGGACAATTGGGCATTGGATAGAGGTGGTTCAATATGCATCTCTCCCGAGGTTTCTACCTCAAGCCACTTTTCATGGTTTTAATGATTAAGAGAGGTCGCTTTGCGAGTATCACCATTTCGGATGCCTTATATGCCGAGGATAACCTCACTGAGACAGTGTTGCAAATTTAGGTGTCTCATATGCAGGGTGGAGTGCCATCCCCTTCACATGTGGCAGAAGCACTTTCGGATATTAGTGACTTCTATCATTCAGTCACGAGTACCAAAAGACATGAGATTTTCATACAGGAGTTTGGTCTTCGCCAGCACTTGGCAGCCCTACAAAGGGAAGAGCAAAAATGGCCTGCAGATCCTTGGATCCAGGACCGCCTTGTTGCAACAAGGCTCATTAGTAGACATTGTTAGATCAGACAGGAGAGTATGCCTTTCACGCACGGGAGTCCTTTTGGACCCAGATGGGTCATAGAGTCAATAAGGCATTTCTTCTCTATTCATGGCCGAGGCATAGTAGAAAGAGTATCACACAGCTTATTGACTCGGGCGGGGTATTGCAGACAAATCCCGATGCCATCTTACCCATATACTGATTTTTATGTCTCACTTCTTGCAGAAAATTCAAATACACGGCCAAAGATGATGCCAGATTTAATATTTGGTAGCATATTCCACTATTCGTGAAACTAGGTATGAGGGTCTCACTGGATGGGCCTTTCACCAATACGGAATTCAGGACAACATTCTTATTCTCCATAAGGGCAAGTGTTTCAGATAGCCTTTCACCATCCATTTTTATTGCCTGTTAAGATGAGATTGGGGATCATATTACCTCAGCCTTGTAGGGCGTTTGGGACTCTGGTGCTATGCTAGACTCACTACTAGAGGGTCTCATCCATCTCATTCCAAAGGGGAATTGCAGAAATTTGGAGTCACAATGGAGGCCTATCACTCTCTTGGGCCCTTATATAAAATTCTTGCGAAAGAAATTGGTTTAAGATAGTAGCCCCTTCTTCCATATCTCATTCATGACACACAGACAGGCTTCGTGCATAGCAAGAGCATTTTTAATCATATCTTCTCTTTTTGGGAGGCTTCAGATTGGACTATGCATAGCCGCCAAAAGCTAGCCATTCTACTCATGGATTTTGCAAAAGCTTATGACAAGGTAGATTGGGATTTCAAGAGAACCTTCATCGCTTTGGATTCTTAATGCATGGATCAAAGGGGTCTCCTCCTTGTACAAATCACCCCACAAGCAGGTGCTTATCAGAGGGATCGAGGGAGAAAGATTCCAATTTTTAGATAAGTCCATCAAGGATATCCTCTGGCCCCTTTTCTTTTTCTTTTTGTGGCTCTTCGATCTCAAGCTGATATTTTTGGGCTGAGACTTCTCCTGAGACATAATGAGAAACTCCTAGATTTTGAGTTGGCGGATGACAAATGTTGTTTTCTTGAATGCCACTCCTCTGACTCTCCTTGCTTTGAGGGCAGCCTTGGATTTGTTTTGTGCTACAGCTGGAGCACACATTAATTGGAACAAATCCAATGGCTTTTGGATTAGCGATGAGGGCACTCCAGATTGGGGGGCTAATTTTGGATTTACTTGGATTCAAAGGGGTGTCACTATTGGATACTTAGGATACCAGGTCAGTATCTCTTCTATTTCACAACAATTTTCTCCAATGTTGGAGAGCATCAGGAGGAAACTCCTTTTTTGAAGTTCAGCAAACTAGAACAAGCCTGCACGGTGATAATTGTTAACCAAGTTTTACTCGCCACGGCTTGGTATGTTTGCTCTTGCTGGTGCAGCTCTAGGGATCGCATTTCTCAGCTCAAGAGGCCTATGAGAAACTTTTTACATGCGCTAGATGGCACTGCAGACTTGATCGCCAGGGTGGCTTGCGAGACCTTGATCCTCCCCTACAAAGGGGGTCTCAGTATCATAGACACACACTTGCAGTGCAAGGCCTTACTTTGCAAGTTTGTAGTGAGGGGACTTATGCCTAGGCAAGAGCCTTAGAAGGGATTCTTTATTCGATGCATACAGTCATGTACCCCTTCTTCAGGTGGAGACTGGGTGGACAACACCAGGTGGGTCTTTACTTCAGCCCACCTCAACTCCCCTTCTTCTCCTCTTATGGCAGCTATTCTGGAAGCTTGCAACAGCTTCAAAAATACTCTTCAGGGACTTTCCCCTACTTCTCTAGAAGAGACTGATAGGCAGTCTGTCATGTGGAATGATAGTATTTGTGACAAGCATGGCAGACCACTTGGCCAGTCTCATTATATTCATTGGTCCAGATGGAAGAGAGGCCCTCCCTCCTCTATAGGATCCTAGAAATCTTTCAAAAAGTTTCCAGAGGCTTGTTTGATGTTCAGTCAGATGGCAGGCTGTCCAGATCTTCAGAGGATATTCTCTTGGGCATTCCTTTTCAGCATGTCAGGATCATAGAATATGTGGAGCATGGCAAGGATTCAGAGAGGCAGAACCCACATCTTACTTTCTTGGGATCTTGGAGGATTTGGCTATATGGAGGGGTCCCCATCAAGTTTTTACAATGGGATCCCGGGGAGTGGGAATGGATTGATGCAGGGCACCCAGAGAAGAGTCTCCCCTTTTTTTGTTATACTGTAAGTAATGCCAAGGAGTTTCATATGGATTCTAGAGGGTGGAGGCTCTTCAGAGGCCCTCATTGGGAGAACTTTCTTATCTCTGCTGACTTGCAGAGAGTCTTTTAAAGGAGACTCTCGAAATCACTCAAGAATAGCAAAATCACTCTTTTCTTTTGGCCGTTTATTCAGGCAGGGATTGCAGTGAGCATGTGGAGATCAAGGTTCGGGGCAGACTCTACCTATCCTCACTGCAGGTCTGCTGAGGAGTCGATTCATCATTGCTTATGAGAGTGCAGACAGGAGAGGGTTATTTGGAAGGGGATTGCTAGGATCTTACAATACATTTGCTCCTTTCCGGTTCTATGTGACCTGGGGTTCAGTGTCTTGGTTCTCTCTTTCATGGCCTCGGGTCTTCTTCGAGAGACAAGACTCTTCTTGTAGACTGATACCATACATACTTTAATGGCCAATTGGACAACCATGCAAGGCTCCTCCAGGGCAGCCTATGCTCACAAGGGATATTTTTATTAAGGAATGGAGGGGCTCTCCCTTCTTCTCAGAGTCTATAGCAGGACTGAGGTGGCACTTTCAGCCTCTTAGTTTCTCTCCAGTTTGTACTGAGGTTTTCTTTTGACCCATTCTCAGTTTCTTTCTGTTCATGCCATGCATAATGTATTTCCGCTCTGAGCTTGCTCTTGCGATAAAAGTCTCTTTAATTGAAGAAATAAATAAACTTTATTCTGTGCAGTAGATGGCTTAGTTCTCTTGGCAAGTACGTAAGCCACTTCTCCCATGATGGTGAAGCATATCATCTTGGCAAACAAAACTTGCAGTTCTTACCAATTACACCGCCCCGCCTATTCTCATGAACCACATTTTTGGAGATCTTACGAAGTCACTTGGAGATCTGGAGCAGAAAGCCTACTTACAATTGATATGCTATTGCAATTGTGCTTTGTGGTGGTGTCTTTGGCTTGAAGTCATTCTTCAAGTGACAGGTGCCCGGGAACCTAGGCTCAGCACGTGCCTCTATGAGGCTTGGGCAAATTGCTGCCATCGCACTAGGAGCTCTGGAGCAGAAATCCCACCTACAATTGATACGTTATTGGTGGTGTCTTTGGCTTCTTGAAGTCACTCTTCAAGTGATAGGTGGGCTGGAACCTAAACTGAGGACATCCTGGATCAGAGCTGAAGGCTTGGACAAAAGTGCTGCCTTTGCAGGTGCTTTATCCAGAAGAAGACTCAGCCTTAATATGTAGCTTTCTCCAACTTTCCCAAGGCAGTTAAGTTCCTTAAAACTATGGCATGCAGGGTACATGGTTGGTAGGTCTTCTCCCATCGTAAATACTTTTCGAAAGTAGCATATCATCTCTTCCATGCCTTAAACGACACATTTAAGTATGTGATCTACACCTTCTATTAAGATGTCTTACTAGCTTTATATCCAAGTCAACAAAAACATAGGCCTCAACAGCTTCAACGTCAATGTTCCTAAGTAGCCTTATGGCCACTCAATATGCTATTCTCAGCCTTTAAATCTCGACATCCTCATTAGAAAGATGTGAGCCCTTGCATACATAAAAGCTCGTCATCCTCACAGCTTCACGACTTCCTGTGTAGCAGCTTCTCAGGAAGACGAGAGCTCTTGTTCAGCCAAAAGCTCGTCATCCTCATAGCTGCACGAAACTTCTTGTCTAGCAGCTTCCCAGAAAGATGTGAGCCTCTTCAACGATGAAGGAAAGACAGTAAAATGTCTTCTGATATAGGAGTCTTCAATATATCTTTCTTCTGCCAGATTGATGTCTGATGAGCTGAGGAGACCGTTCCGCAGTCAAGAACGATCTTATGTAAGCAAGAGGGGCAAGCCATAGATTTGTATGGCACTACAGAAAAAAGGAGCGGTTGCGGCCGTGATTGGATAATTAGCTGTCTAATTCAAGGCTGCTTGCGTTCGAACACATTCAACATACCTCCGGTTTCTTACTCAACAGCTGTCCTCCACATTGGTAAGGCAAAAATTCACTAAATGGTTCTACCCTTTAGAGTTCAACTTGATTCGCTTTCATTCCAGGGTTCGAAAACAGCTTCCGTTTGACGACTCCTAAATGTATCACTTAGGTATTTGAACCTTGACAAATTCGGTGAATTCTACTGCCATTCTCACGACATAATGAAGGAAAAGAAACCAGTGAATTGTTTAGCAATTGCGGGGAAATCAATAACAGATGATTCCACTTGGGAAGAAACAAAAGCATACATTGGATTCGTAAAATGGCTATTTCAACCATTTTTTGCCGCCTCGCTTTCGCGCTGTTCCCAGTAAAGAGTCGGATCCCGAGCCAGAGGCCTCATCTTGGGCCTTCACCTTGACGGGCACCAAGACGGAGCTACCGGTTGCATCAGTGTGGCGCACAGCGAGGCGCCAAGAAGCGAAAGCGATCAAGCAACCGTGGGCTATCAAGACGATGATCCAGAAGAGGATTTCAGGCCAGCTACCCCAATTTTCAGTGTCATGGGAGAAAAACTCAGTAATGGGATGCCACCAGGGGGGAGAAGACTCTGCGATTGTCGACGAGACCATGATTTTGAGCTCGCAAATCACAAGATGAGAAGAGCAACACAAATGTTTTTGCAGCGGCAGAATTCTGAGAGACGGCCAATTACTGCGAGATCCGTCACTATATTCTCCCCTTTGAATATTCTCTGGCTCACGCGTGAATATTCCGTCTTCCGTTGACTCTTACCCGGATGCGCGCATTGCGCATTTGGGTGCGCGTGTGAGCGCCCTTGCCAGTGCACGGGTTCACGTGAGATTTCATCATGTGGCATTTGAAGCATCCCGGTGCGCTACAGAATACGTTGGACTCGTTTCAACACCGGTGCTAGATATTGTGGGCAGATCAATCGCCTACCTCATGATCTGGCATCAATCAGAATCTCCTACCTCAGTACACGGAGAGATCACCGCCCTTCCTTGCGCGTTAGGTGCACGTTCAGCCAGTGCACTGCCAACAGTGCTTAGACGGCCATCGCACCTGCCCATCGTGGAAACAGGCCCACATACATAGTAGGTACGGACGCCCGAAGATTGTTCATCGTACAGACTTCTAGAAAATTGTACACCTGCAAACTATGGGCGGTCCCGAGTTTCAATGGCTTCCACCACGAGGACCTTGACGCCTCTCCTTCTTAGACTCTCGACCGGACGAGCCTTCATCCACCACCTGTAGAGGACCTTCTGGCTCCATGGTGAAAATTAGTGTCATATTCCTTTGAGGAACAATAGAGTCAAGCTGTAAGGGAAACAAAACTTCCAAAATCTGACCGATCTTCGAATTCACACATTCACCCAGCGGCTTTGGCACTTTGTCAGCAGCTAGCAAGAGGGGCTACAAGAGGTCATGGGCATCCAGGTGGGGTGTCCAGGAGGTGAGGTGGAGCAGGAGGGGCCAGATTGCACTGAAGGGCGATAGATTGCGATGGGAGGAGGGGGTAGATTGCGATGCAAGGAGGGGGTAGATTGCGATGAAGAGGAGATGGTAGATGCCATGCGAAGGAGGAGCAAATGTGCGTTGAAGGGTAGAGGGTAGATGGCGATGGGAAAGAGGGGTAGATTGTGCTGAGGGGGCAGATTAAGATGGGAAGGGGTGGGGGGGGCAAACTGCAATGGAAAGAAGGGGATAGATTTGCACCCAAGGGGAGAATAAATGGGAATGGCAAGGAGGAAGCAAATTACAATGGGAAGGAGGGAAGGATTGCAAGCACGTGGGTTGCACCAAGACAACTAGCACAAAGAGGGGCACATGGGCTGCAATCCAAGGCCAGCGAAGGTGGATTGGCTAAAGCAAGTGGTGCAAAAGGGGCGAGATGGTGCCAAGGGGAAGAAGAAGGGGGAATGAATAGCGAGGGTGGCCAAAAATAGCAAGAGCTATGAGGGGTGATAAAGGGTGGACAAGAGGGTGACAAGGGGCGACAAGGGGGTGAGAAGGGGTGAACAAGGTAAGACCAAGGGATGACAGAGGGGTGACAAAGGTGAATAAGGGACGATAATGGGGTGAACAAGGGGCGACCAAGGGGTGCAAGGAGGCAATATGGGACCTAATCCAAACAATGGTCACAATAATGGGATTCAAAAGCAAAGACTAATTTGACTAGTCAAAGAGTATCTACAAAAAAATGAATTCCCTGCAGCTCAAATAATTACTAAAATGATTCTTCCATGGCTAGAACAATAGGTAAGATTACATCTTTACTTATGATTAACAATTGTATGCTAGAAGTTTAGTAGGCACCACCCTATAATGGGGGTGTGCACCACCCTATAACGGGGGTGTCCACCACTCCTCCATTTTAGTCCCTCCAGCTCATATAAATACTAAAATGATTCTTCCATGGCTAGAACAATAGGTAAGATTTACATCTTTACCTATGCTAGAATTTTGGTAGGCACCACCCTATAATGGGGGTGTCTACCACTCCTCCATTATAGTCCTGTGGTGACCACCTTGGGCTATGTCACACACACACTTTTTTTTGTGAAACCACGGATTTACTTAATCAATGCAATTTACATTTTCTACCACCAATCGTTGGCCGCTAGAATCTGTGGGAAAACACTTCCAAAAGATGTAGAGAAATGTCACCTATATGATAGGCATCAAATAGGCATGTATGCAGAGAACTCTTGAAAAATGCATAGGTATCTAGAGGGGCATGAGAGGACATGCATTGATTTCTATCATGCCAAATGGTCCAGCATGTAGTAAATCTAACCAATGAAAACAAAGGGCTATAATCAGCAAGAGATGAGTGAATTTGCCCAAATATTCAAAAGTACTTGGAAATTTGATACGAAGGGAAACGAATCTAAAGGCCAGCTGATAGGGTCGCAAGGAGATCCTTGGTTGCCAGATAGATCCACAAGAGATATATAGTCATGTCTCTGGAACAAGAGTGATGCAAACAATGCGTAGGTGTAATACGGTGTCAAAGGGTGAACAAGCGTGACCAAGGGAGAGGGTGAACAAGGCGTGGCAAGAGGATGAAACCATGGGGTGAAAGAGGGTGAACAAGGGGTGAACAAGGGATGAACAAAGGGTGAACAAGGGGGGTTGAACAAGGGGTGAACAAGGGATGAACAACAAGTGAACAACGGGTGACAGACAGGTGAACAAGAGGTGAACAAGGGGTGAACAAGGGATGAACCAGGGATGACAGAGGGTTGAACAAAGATTTGAACAAGGTGTGAACAAGGGGTGACAGAGGGGTGAACAAGGGGGAAACAAGGGGTAAACCATGGATGAACAAGGGATGGCAGAGGGTTGAACAAGGGGTGAACAAGGGGTGAACAAGGGGCGAACAAGGGTTGAACAAGTGGTGAACAAGGGGTGAACAAGGAGTGACAGAGGGGTGAAAAAGGGGTGAATAAGGGTTGAACAAGGGGGTGACAGAGGGGTGAACAAGGAGTGAACAAAGGGCGAACAAGGGTTGAACAAGGGGTGAACAAGAGGTGATAGAGGGGTGAACCAAGGAATGAAAGGGGTAGAGAGAGAAAAGATGTGCCACACCCTTCTCTTCTACTTTGCCCAAATTGGGAATCTAAGGCAACACCCTAGCCCTTGTCATATGTACGCCTAGACCAAACCACCTTGTCCATAGTCAAGGTGATAGCAAGCTACCATGTGTCATGTAAATCCAAACCACCACATGCCACACTAATTACTTTTATCTTCTCCAAAAGGCCACAATAACACTTTATTTATCTCTCCACCAAGAAAAGAAATGCAACCGTAATACAAGAGGGTGGGTTCGAGTCCCATTGTTATCACCATAAACTGTCTAAAGGGAGGTCCGATCACTACTAAAGGTTTTACCAAAGGCCAAAGGCCACTAGTGTTCATTGCTTATGGTGCAAGTGCAGCTATGGAACAGAACAAAGAATTGCTAGAATAAGAAGAAATGCTCAAGGATTACACATGCTAGTGAGAACCATAGCAAGGATGTGCCTACTAAAGTGGAATCACAAGAGAACTGGACTACCAAGCAACCCATAGTATATAGATCCACCTCTCTATAGAGATCACTCACCCAGAATCCCCAAATACAACAAGGGAGCTCGTAGCTCTAACCTCTACTCTCTGCCCACTCTCAATGATGGAATGCATGAATGCTCCTATGCTCAAATGCCTAAATCCCCTCCCCTCACCTCCTCTTCATCGTCACCTTCATTACCTCCTCTTCACCGTCCTTATCGGTTGTCGTGCTGTCTCCTTAGCTGTTTTGCCTCTTCATGGCTTTGATGACATCCTCACTCGCCAACCTCCTCGTATTCGGTGTCTTAAGTACTCCATGAGTAGCTCACTATCTACTCCATATGTACTTCCTAGTGCATCTAACAGTAGTGAGTAGTGAGCTGGACCAGCGGACATAACTTATCCATGTGCACCACCTGTGCTCCGGTGACTGCAATTCACTATTTACATGTCTTATGCCCTAGTCATTTACTGTGACCAAGGTCTCTCCACCCTTGGCCAAGGTCGACGGTCCACCCTCGACATGCCCTGACATGTATTGCTCTTGTCTTGTACTGCTTCAGTCTTGTGCCCAAAATGTGACCCAGGTGTGACCAAGGTCTGGGTCTATCCAAACTTGACATGTTGTTGACATGTCCTTGTAGAAGTGAGTAGGATAGAATAGATGCATCTTGGAAGAGGAGTGAGAACACAAGATGCAAACCAAAAGTGTTGCTCTACTTGATTGTGAGAGAGGTGACTCTCTCTTATAGAAATGGGGAGAGGGTGGCCTAGATCAAAGGCACCTTCCCTACATTAAAGTGGCAATCAACCCCTACATCAGTGGGACTAGCCTTAATCAAAGGAGCCTCCCATGTGGGGGTTTTTGTGCTTACATCATCACTTAGGTCACACACTAGACACCTCATAGCACTAGGTGTGCTTTTACAACACACACACACACATGTGACTCCCCTAGATGCACACATGCACCTTAGAGCAAGCCCTTGACCATACTTATCCCAACATACCCCCTCTCAAGGGTTTGCCTCTTGCAATGTCAAGGATTCATCTAGTCACATAGTTTCTCATGCCATCTCATGGTGGTCACACATGCCATGTCATGGTGGTCAAGGATAAATCTATGGCTAGGATCTCAAGCTAGCAAAGGTGCCCAAGGGTCAAGGTTTACAAAACTGGGATAAACCAAACACATATCACATGGCCTACATCATATGGTGACCAGAGGTGATTTACAAAAGACAAAACACATGACATTCTTTTTGGAGTACTACTCCAAGTAGAGAACCTCAAAATTTGGCCAAGTGATGATAAACAAAAATTTCAAAGACAAATTGCTCAAAAGGCAAAGTCCTTGTCTTCTACCACAAAGTTTGATTGTGCATTTGTTGAAGTACTTTCCTCAATCAGATTTGCCTTGGCATTCTTTGTAAATGCTTGATCATCTTCAAGCTTTCTAGTGCCCAAAAGTGATGTCTTTTGTTCAAGAGACTCACAAGCAATATGAGTATCATCCTTCATTTTGAAAACTTTGAGGAAGCCTTCAATGTTGATCTTGACATCCATATACATCTTGTCTTCTGCCAAAGAGTTTGGCATGAAATTCAAATGTGAAGAGAGTAGATCTCCCTTTTTCAATGATAGCACCAAGAATATATTTCTCTTCATCAAGAATGTTTTTCTTGAGAAGTATAAAACATTTCCAAAAGGAAACATACTTTGAAACATAGTCATCAATATTTGCATCCATTTTTTCACCACTATGAGTGATCATAGACTTTATGATTGTAGAGGAGAATAAAGTTTGTCTCACCATATGTATACCGTACTTGCTGATCTCCATATATGTTGGCATGTCGTCTCCACCATGTTATGCTTCAATGCTTTTAGAACTAAAGTCTCCCATCAATGCATCAACCTCAACACACGTTTGTACTTATTTGAAGCATGAGGTCTCTCAAAAAATGTTTTCTTCTTCTTCAAGTAGTTAGAGTTTCATTCAATAACAACAAGAATTGAGCATATTCCCTTCAACTATCACTTCAAACTAGTCAAGTACTTGCAGATGAATAAAAGTCTTGAACTTCCAACACTTGCTCAAAGTAAATGCAATGGATTCTTCAACAAAAACTGTCAAAATTCCTCAAATAGCAAACGTGGAAGTTGGAGACCAAAATTCGCACAGCTCGTAGCTCTATCCAAGAGGATTTTTATGCAGAATAAAAGCTTACATATCAACTTGAATCCACAGTAGAAGAATTGTGCATTTGTTCGTCATGTCGCCATAGAGATGCCCTTGAATTTTGGCTGTGTTTTTTACAATTCTGATTGATTTTGTGGACCATTTGTCATCAAATTTCAGCATAAGATTTGTCATAACGTTGCCCACCCGTGGCTAGAAGGGATTAACAAATAGTTGTGACATTGGGCAGAATTAGCCTAACAGTCGGCACACATAGTTCAAGTCGGCACGAGCGACATGGATCACAACTTGAAGAATGCTTTGAGCCAGAGGTGTGCCCCAAGCTGTAGAAACCTCAGCTCAAAGGATTTTGCAAATGGTGGACTGTACTCAGAGAACAAGCTGTCACATATTTGGGGAAGAAGAGGGGAAGAAATGGAGATGATTGAAGAAACTTGAAAAAATCTAAGAATTCATACTAGGAAGCATCTAATGCTAGGCTAAGCTAGATCGAAAACCTAAGGCTCTGATACCAAATGTAGAAGTGAGTAGGATAGAATAGATGCATCTTGGAAGAGGAGTGAGAATACAAGATGCAAACCAAAAGTGTTGTTCTACTTGATTGTGAGAGAGGTGACTCTCTCTTATAGTAGAAATGGGGAGAGGGTGGCCTAGATCAAAGGCACCTTCCCTACATTAGTGGCAATCAGCCCCTACATCAGTGGGACTGGCCTAAATCAAAGGAACCTCCCATGTGGGGGCTTTTGTGCTTACATCATCACTTAGGTCACACACTAGACACCTCATAGCACTAGGTGTGCTTCTACAACACACACACACACACACACACACACACACACACACACATGTGACTCCCCTAGATGCACACATGCACCTTAGAGCAAGCCCTTGACCATACTTATCCCAACAGTCCTGACATGTACATATACTAGCCAATATTGACCAATGTCGACCCTATAGGTCCCTACTGCATCTTTAGCACTCCTCCCTGAGCTTGTTGCGCTTTTCCTTCTCCTTGCCCACCCTTTTGCTGTGCCTTTGGCACCCTCCGCTTGCGCATCATCACTCCTTACTGCACATCATTCCCATTTGCTATGCACCAATCTCCTCTAGTCCTCCTTGTTGTTGCACCTTCAACCCCCTCCGCCTGCGCATCATCTCCCCTTGCTACGCATCATTCCCCCTCACTGCGCAACAACCTCCTCCAGCCCTTCTTGCGGTATCTTGAGCCTCACCTCGTGCACCTCTTCCTCTACCAGAGGATGTCGTGTTCCCTCCCTCCTACATAGCACCTCTTGCCCTAGGAGTGCCTCCCTTCTAGTTCCCACTTACAAAATCTGCCTCCCCCTCACCTGTGATCTCTTCCCCTCTAGACAAGAGCCATTTTTACTTTCTGAGTTGTAAGGCCAGGGACCATTTTTAGTTTCTTGTGTAATAGGCAGGAAGAGGGGAGGAAGACGCTACAAGGAGGTGTGATGCGATGCCACAGAGGTGGATTGGATGGAGCAAATAATGAGAAGGGGTGAGATGGTGCCAAGGAAAAGGAGAAGGGGGAGTGATGGCTAAAAATAATGAGGGTATCCGAAAATAGCAAGGGTGGTCAAAAATAGCAAGGGTGGCCAAAAATAGTGAGGGGTGATGAGGGGGTGATAGAGGGTGAACAAGGAGGTGACGAAGGGGTGACCAAGGGGTGACCAAGGGATGACAAAAGGGGTGAACAAGGGTGAATAAGGGAGAACAAGGGGTGACATGCATGACCAAGGGTGAACAAGGGGGAATGAACCCACGCATGACCAAGGGTGAACCAAGGGGTGGACAAGGGGGAATGAACAAGGGGTGAACAAGGATGAACAAGGTTTGAACAAAGGTTAAACAAGGGGTAACTAAGGGATGAACAACGATTGAAGAAGGGATGAACAAGGGGTAAATAAGGTATGAACAAGGAGTGTCAAAAGGGTTAAAAAGGGGTGATAGAGGGGTGGGGTAAACAAGGGATGACCAAGGGGGGACAGAGGGGTGAACGAGGAAGGGATGAACAAGAGGGGAAGGGATAAACAAGGGTGAACAAGGGGTGACAAGAGGGGTGAACAAGGGAGGAACCATGGATGAACAAGGGGCGACAAGAGGGTGTACAAGGGGTGAACAAGGGGAGACAGAGGAGTGAACAAGGGGGGGTGAAAAGAAGGGTGAACAAGGGATGGGGTGAGAGATGGATGATCAAGGGGTGACCACGGGTGTAAAAAGGTGAACCAAGGGGTGAGCAAGGGGTGATAGAGGGTGGTTAAGCAATGAAGAAGGGTTGAACAAGGGATGACAAAGGGTGAAAAAGGGCTGAACAAGGATGAACAAGGGATGAACATGAACAAGGGCTGAACAAGGGAAACAAGGGATGATAAAGGGGTGCCGGAGGGGTGAACAAGGGATGAACAAGGAGTGAACAAGGGATTAACAAGGGGTTAACAAGGGGTGAACAAGGGATGAACAAGGGGTGATAAGAGGGGTGAACAAGGGGGGATGAACTAGGGAAGAACAAGGGTGACAAGAGAGGTGAACAAGGAGTGAACAAGGGATGAACAAGGGGTGAACAAGGGATGAACAAGGGGTGACAAAGGGATGAGCAAGGGGTGACAAGGGTGTGACAAAGGGTAAACAAAGTGACAAAATATGAAGAGGAGAGAGGAGAAGAGTGGAGATGAGGAGAGAGGGCAGAGCTGGAAAGCACACCACAAATGACTAACTGTACACTAGATTTAGTTGAAAATGTAGAATATATACAAACCCATTTAGGGTTAGGGTTAGGGTTAGGGGCTCTAACCGTTTCCTTTATAGCACTCTATTGGGTTAGTGCTATGCACATATGATCACATGATGGTGTATGCACATGTGATCACATGATGTTGAGCGTGAACTCTCAACACCTTTCCTCAAGATCAACATCATGAAGTAGGCCTTCCCTCAAGATGGTGATTCTGGGGAATCGAAGAAGCACTGAGCATTACATTCCATCACACCTATTTAATGGGAATGTCATTCCTTTGCTTCAAACCAAGAGCTAGTCGGTGTTTCTCGAAAAGCTCTTTACCGAGTGGTTTGGTAAAGATATCTGCAACATTCTCTTTGTTATCGCAATGCTACAGTGTGATGTCACCAAGTAACACTCTTTCTCTAATGAAGTGCTCTCTGACATCAATGTGCTTTGTCCTCGAGTGATATATTGGATTCTTGTCCAATGCTTGAGCCGATTGATTATCACAGTATATTGTTGTTGGCTTTGACTCATCAAAGTAATCTGTTTTTGACAATAGTCTTCTGAGCCATATAGCCTCACATGCACCTAGTGCTCTATATTCTGCTTCAGTTGAAGACAAAGAAACAATTGGCTATTTCTTTGACAACCATGATATAGCACCTTAACCAAGGAGAAATGCATATCCCTTTTTCGATCTCCTGGTCTCATGATCTCCGGTATAGTCACTATCACAGTATCCATGCAACCGTGGATGACTTCCTCTGTATTCTATCCCCAATTGTCTTGTATCTCTGATGTATCTCAAGACTCTTTTGGCTGCATTCCAATGAGACTATTTTGGATTTGCCATAAACTGTGCAAGTGAGCTTACTGCATAACAAATATCTGGTTGCCTATAGTACCTGTCATTGACTGTAGACTTTTTTGAATCGTTAGTAAATTTCAAACTCTATTCCATGGGAGTGGCTGCAATCTTGCAATCTGCCATATGAAACTTCTTCAAGAGACTGTCAACATACTTGAGCTGACTCATGAATGTGCTATCTGAATCTCTCCAGAACTCAACTCCAAGACAATAGTGCATAAGTCCAAGATCTTTCATGTATCTCTGTAGATAAGTCTTGTTTTAATTTTCTGATGAAGCTATCCTTGGTTTCGGTCACAATCAGATCATCTACGTACAAAAGTGCAATAGTAGTATCTTCCTCTTGAACTTTGTAGTAGAGAGTATGATCTACATTGAACTTCATGTATCCCAGATCAGCAAAATACTTCTCCATTCTGCTGTACCAACTTCTGGGTGCTTGCTTTAAGCCGTAGAGACTCTTCTTGAGATGGCAAACCTTATTCTTCTTTCCTGGTTAAACATAACCTTCTGGTTGTTGCATGTAGACTTCCTCGTCTAGATAACCATTGAGAAATGCATTCTTGACATCAAGTTGGTACACATTCCATCTGCTGAGTGTTGCTAGTGATATCAAGAACCATATGGAATCCATCTTTGCTACTGGAGCATAAGTCTCATCATAATCCTAACCATATTGCTATGCAAATCCTTTGGCAACTAGTCTGGCTTTGTATCTTTGAATACTTCCATCTGGATTGTACTTTACTTTGTATACCCATTTGTTTGTTGTGGCCTTCTTTCCTGGTGGAAGGTCGCATAATTCCCAAGTATTATTCTTATACAAAGCATCCATTTCTTCATTCATAGCAATTTGCCATTCTGGCTTGTCTATTGCATCTTCGAAGTACACTGGCTCTTATGTAGCCATGATGGTATTCATAAGAGCATAGTTGGTCGTTTAAACTGAATTGCTTTGCCTTTCTGAGCATATGTCGATTTGGCTGGTGGTCTGCTTTCCCTAGTAGACCGTCCGAGCTGCTATGGCTCTACCTGGGGTGTTTCTGGCAATTCTTGCTCTTCTTCATCAACCTTTTCTGTAGATGACTCTGAAGTTGATGCTTCTATCTCCTCTGTAGATGACTATGAAGTTTTCCATTCTGATTCCTCATCAAAGATAACATCTCTGGAGATAATGACCTTGTGGTTGATGGGATCATACAACTTGTTTGTTTTGCTTTCTTCACTATAGCCAACCATGATACATTTGCATGACTTGGCATCAAATTTCGTGCAATGATCATCATGTATGTGGGCATATGCTATGAAACCAAATATGCGGAGATGCCAATGTGTGGCTTACGTCTAGTGAATGCTTCATAAGGAGTCATACCTTGTATCGGTTCGGTAGGAAGCCGATTAAGCAAATAGTTTGCAGTGGCTATTGCTTCTACCCAATGCTACGGAATATGCTTCTCACTAAGCATTGCTCTAGCACTATTTGCTACTAACATCCCATTCTTCCGTTCAGCTCTTGCATTCTACTAAGGAGTATCTGCATATGTGAATTATCTTCAAATGCCGTGATTTCTGCAAAAGTTCATGAATGCTGAAGACATGTATTCACCTCCTCTATCTGATCTCATGACTTTGATATTTCTGCCTGTCAGGTTTTCTACCATGGCTTTGAATTCTTGAAATCTGGAAAACACTTCAAATTTCTCTTTTAGAAAGTAGACCCAACAATATCTGCTGTAGTCATCGATGAAAGTCAATTAGTAAAGGGAACCATTGATGCTGTGGGTCTGGGCATAACCCCATACATCTATATGTATCAAATCAAGAATACCTCGTGCACGAGAGGTACTTTTGCCGAAATTGGTTCGCTTTTGTTTGTCGAAGCAGCATGCTTCGCAAACTATTCCAAGAAACACTAGCTTCGGAATCCCAATTTCCATATTCTGATTCTTGAGATCTAACAAGTACTTGAAATTGACATGACCATATTTCTTGTGCCATTTTGCAGATAGTGGCATCTGTTTGCGGTTGAGCTGACATAGCATGCTTCTCTGGTACTGTAGCTAGCATTTTGTACAACCGTCCTTCCTTGACACCTTTTGCTACTAGTAGCTGACATCTTCTGGATTTGTCTTTGATAGTGCATTCATCTCCATCGAAGATGACTCGATAGTTGTGTTTTGTCATTTAACCTACTGAGACAAAAGCTTCTTGCTAAGCTTCGGAACATAGAGCACATCTTTCACCAATCCTTTCGTACCAGTGAAATTGTCCATAGGGATAACACCTATCCCTTGAACTGGATTCGATGTATTGTCTGCTGTGTAGATGACATTTTTATGACCTTCTAATGGTTTCATCTATGTGAACCATTCGTGATGATTTGTCATGTGAGATGATGCACCGTTGTTGATGTAGCAAGGATCTTGTTCCACTTGGTCGACTTGATAGCTAAAATCCTCTTTGGAATTGTAGTTAGTGTCTTGGTACACTGTATCAGTTTGCTACATTTCCTTGCTTGCAAGAAACATATTTCCATGTTCATTTGCAAAATGACTGTGACTAGAATGTCCACCATGATGATTTCCTTTGCCATGGAAATTCCCTTGATTACTGCTGGATTGACGCCTTGGTCGTATTGCTTCTTGCGGCAATCTCTTTCATAGTGTCCAAACTTGTGACAGTAGTTGCACTGGATGTTTAACACATTGGTGGATGCATTCCCTCGTCTTTGGAATCTTCCTTGGTTGGAATGATTTCCTATTTGCTGATTCTGATGTTGCTGAGGATGATGTTGATGCTAATGCTGATTCTGACTTTGCTGATGACTCTGTTGCTAGTGATGTCCACTTCTCTGGAATGATCTACCTCTGCCTCTGCCTCTGCTTCTATCTAAAGCTGTGAATGCTTGATCATTAGAATGACCTTTTCGTGCTTGGCCTGTGTCCTGAGTTCTTCACCAAGTAAGATTGATTGGAGCTCTTCTAGTGTCAAAATTTACTGTTGAATGGCAATACTCTAGACTAGATTCTCATATCCCTCTCCTAGTCCATTGAGGATGACTTGAACCATTTCTGCAAGGTTCATAGTCTCTCCTGCTGCTGCGAGTTGATTGTTGTGGTCTTTTATCTAGAGTACATAAGCATGACCGGTTTCACTGCTGTTGCAGAAACTCTGGTTGATTTGGTTTCTTAGTGAGAATCTTGGATGTGTTCTTGGACTCATAGAGAGCTACGAACATATCCCATGCTTCTTTTGATGTCTTGACTATGTTGAGCTGTCCTAGCATGACATCTTGCACATTTTGCTTGATCAGATGATAGGTGTACTTGTCTTTCTTATCCCATACTGCCTGAGCTCGGGCAATGGCAGGATCTACTACAGGTGCAGAAACTATTTGTGTAGTTGTAGATCCCGTTGTAGATCTATTGCTGGTGTTGTGACAACAGGTGGAGTAGAGCTTCTGGTGGTTGGATCATCCAATGGTCTAGGTGTAGATCCATCGACATACTCCCATTTGTCTTGAAGTACAAGAATGGTCTCGATTCGGTATTTCCATGTACCGTAATTGGAGTTGTCTAGCTTAGCAGATGCCTCCAAATTGAGGTTGCTAGTCGTAGACATGGTGCAAAAAATGTACTTGAAGTGTCGTGAAAATCTTTGTATGAATCAACTACAAAACATTGATCGTGCCAAGTGAAATCTGAATTGTTGGGGTGAAGATAGAACTGCAATATATAAAATCAGATCTGTGTTACAAGGCTTGTGGCAAATGATGCCGGGAATAGCCAAGAGGTTTATAAGGCTGAAATGATGTGCACAATGCCGTGAAATAGCCGTGTAGGCTTTACAATGGTGGCATGTGTGTGTGAAATCAAATGCTATCTACCCACTAAACAATCGACAATGCCTCTGAACTCTCTAAAGTTTGCTCACTGAATTGATGAACGTCAGGTTTCAGGTAATGTAATGATGTGAAACCATATGTGAGCGTATGGACTAACTCTGAGTAGGTACTAGTCGGGAATTTCGAGCATGGCTTAGATTGGCAACTTGGGGAGATTCAAAGTGTCCCCTCAATTGCGAATTAGTCTACTTTGATCTAGATCTATACCAACCATCGATCGATGAAAGAACAACAAATAATTCCTTTTCTTTTATTCTTTTTAAGTATTGGGTCAGATGTGTCGATGTAGAAGCAGATGTGCATGTAGGAAGTGGATTTGTCGGTGAGGCTAAAATGCGAGTGATACTTGCATTGAAATGTATGTGTGATGTGACAAGCGCGTAGAGCACAAAAAACGAGCAACTTTCCTTTTTGGAGCACCCTCAAATTCTTCCTGGATCAAGAAATATGCCTTGATCTAGGTGGAGGGGCAAAAGGAGTGCAAATGTGCTCAATGATGATGTATCACTATGGGTCACATGTAGTGATGATGTGGCACTATGCCTAGCAAGAGGTGTGCCTGTGAAGCAGTGTGCTGAGGTGGCACCTGGGTGCACATGCAAGGTGCACAATGTGCCTGGCAGGAGGTTGTGTGCCACATGGTACTGATGATGTGGCAGGCTGACTAGGATTCTGATGTGGTAGTGTTGATTGGTCAGCTGTTTGACTTATGAGATGGTAGTTGACTATTGATTGGTCAAAGTGATGATGTGGCTATTGACCAGCTTGAAAGATGATATGGCAATTTCACTGACGTGGCTTGCCATTGTGGATGATGATGTGACTATGCTGATTGGACTATTGACGTGGCAGTCGGCTACCACGTGTCTGATGACTTGGCATTGGAGATAAGGTTGCCACATGGCACCTGTGAGTGGATGTGCCTATGTGGCATATGGGGTGATGTGGCCTTATGGATGAGGTTTTGCCATTAGCAAACTTCAGACCTCAACTAACCCAATCTTGTTCTGACCTATGGTTGAGAAGGCTCGAGTTAGTGAGAACCCTTATCCATCGCCACATGTCGGATGAATAGCGCTATGAAATCTTTTCAGATTCTGATGCTTTGAATGGAGGCTGTCTCAGCCACTGTGGAGAGGTTTGCTAGCATGGTCGTTGCGTTGCATGAAGGAGCCTTGCCTATGGAGCTTGAAACCATGCAGAGATGGGTGTCGATGGAGAAGCTTGCTAGAGACTATTGTCATCTCATGGACATGAGAGCTATCGACCGAGCCCACTGACAAAGATGCGCAGAGTTGTGGGCAAGAGCCGCTGAAGGCCTTTGCCTTGGTGCTTGGAGTGAGACGTAGCTGGCGGATGCAATGCTAAGCGGCTCGTTGTTGGATGTAGATACGGGCTGCCTTGTGTGGTAAGTCATCTATTGCAGAGAGGAGGCAACTGTGAGGCGATGACTCTTGGAGGTCTAGCGCTCGTCGATGCGTTAGTTGAAGGCTGATGAAGAGTTGAAGCTGGCTACATATTTGCTAGCATGTCGAGACCGGTCTACTAGGAGACGCTACTACTGTGTAGAAGCTATTGGTAGCGTAGAAGCATAGAAGCTCTATGTCTCGAAGCTTGCTAGAGGAGTGCATCAAGGATGCTAGCCACTAGTTGATGAGAGCCGTGGCCAAATCTATGAGCACGGCCAAGTTTTGGTAGGTTTTCCAAGGCCTCTTGCATAGCTTGGAGACTATGCATTCACTTGAAGCAGGCTGTTGGGCGCGCTGTTGTCTCATAGGTCGCCCGGCTGCATGCTTTGCCTTGCAGTTTTCATTAAGCACTGTGTGCTCTACATTGCCTTCAACCTTTGAACGATTTGCACAAGCAACCAACATCAAGTTGCAAGTAGAGCCAAGTGGAAATAGCCAGAACCTAGAAAAACGGGTGCACTAGAACCGAAAAACGCTGATGAAGAGCATATTGTATTGTATCTCTCTCGAAACTCAGAATTCTCTTTGTCTCAATGGAAACACCTCTCTCTCTCTCTCTCTCTCTCTCTCTCTCTCTCTCTGCAGAAAAGAAAGCAAAAGATCTCTCAATAAGTGAATCAAAGATCTCTCACAATATGAAGAACCACTCACTCTCACGGAAGAATGAACGGAATAGAGAGTTGAATGAATCTCTCAATGAAACTCTCACAAAATGAATGGACGGAAATTCCTCTCAAATGGATGGAATTCCTCTATCAAAGAAGAAGCTCTCTCAATGGAAGAAAACACTCGATCTCTCTAGATCTCTCAATCTCTCAATCACTATCTCACTCTCACAAGGAGGATGGTGCCTCAGCGGAAGGCAAAACCATGATCTGATACCATGACAAAATATGAAGAGGGGAGAGGAGAAGAGTGGAGATGAGGAGAGAGGGCACACCTAGAGAGCACACCACAAATGACTAACTATACACTAGATTTAGTTGAAAATATAGAATATTATATACAAACCCATTTAGGGTTAGGGTTAGGGGATCTAACCCTTTCCTTTATAGCACTCTATTGAGTTAGTGCTATGTACATATGATCACATGATGGTGCTATGCACACGTGATCACATGATGTTGAGTGTGAACTCTCAACACAAAGGTGACCCAAGGGGTGAACAAGGGAGGAACAAGGGGTGACAGAGGGGTGCAAAAAGGATGAAGAAGGGGTGAACAGGGGCGACGAAGGGTGGACCAAGGGATGAACAAGGGGTAACAAAGGGGTGAACAAGGGGTGAGCAAGGGATGACAGAGGAACGACAAGAGGTGGGTGAACAAGGGTTGACACAAGGTAGTCAAGGAGGTGACATAGGGTGGCCAAAGGGGTGACAAGGGGTGACCAAGGGTGGTCAAAGAGGTGACATAGGGTGGACAAAGGAGTGTCAAAGGGTGGACAAGGGAGTGACAAGGGGATGACAAGGAGTGACAAAGGGTGGGGGTGACAAACGGTGGAGAGAGAGGGGATTAGAGAGGGGAGCCCAAGGCTCATTCAGTCCAAGATAACAGCCTTATCTTCATCTAGGTGAACCTGATCCAACAAGTAGGTCAAGCTCTCAACACCCTCCACAGCTTGTGTGTCATCTCTTTCATCTTGGTCACCTCCAATGGGCCAAGCCCCAAGAGCCCACCAACAATCCTCTTCTACAGTTGCTTCCTCTTCAAAATCTTCTTCCCCTAGTTCTATCGATGTCAATTGTCAACTTCAAACCAAGTTGTTGCCCTGTACCTTTAGGCATGATGTTCACGACTGCACCACCATCCAGGAAGACATCCTTTAATTGCACCCCATCTATGTCCACAATGACCCTTGGATCTTGTTCAAATATTAGGGCAACGTATGCTGAGCAGTGAGATGGTGTCAATTCGTTCATGAATTGGTCATGCATTCTGGTTTGGTTGTCTTCCTATCTCCTTAGCCATTTCGTTGCTTTGCCTCTTGATGGCTTCTACCACTATCCAATTTCCTCTGAGTCGGTAACTTAATTACTCCATGTGCACTCTCTGTCTACTCCATGTGCATTTGGGTGGTGAATTGCACTGATGACACAATTTCCCATGTGCACCTGTGCTTTTGTGGATAGTAACCACATGGCTATGACAGATCCAATTTATCTTGACATATTGTCGACCTATCCCGATGCTCCATGTGATATCCTCCACCGAGGGAGTTCTCACAGTGAAAAATATATGCTAAGACCACCAACATGATGTCATAGGCTCTATGCAATCATGATATTTTTTGAAGCAATAAAACCTAAAAATCTAAAGTGTTATGCTCCTCACAATGACATATTTAGTAAAACAAGACTTTCAATTTCACATACCAAAAGATCTCCAAGCTTTCGGGAAATGTTGACCATCATTAGTCAAATAGGGGTGAGCAAATGCAATGCACTTTTTTGTGCATGACACAAAGGTTATACAAATAAAAATAATTGAGCACCCATATTAGCTATTATTGATGCCAAATCATGGGTTCACTAAGAATTCATTTTCTCATGGACTGATAGTTATTGACAATTAGAGCACTTCATATGTAGCCTATACTTTACCAACACAATTCTATGTTGACAATGTGTGGCCTCTCTGCATTTGAAACAATTGAGAAGTGTTACATCTTGTGCTAACCCTAGTTAATTAGGTTGCACGATAAACTATGAGTAATGGATACTAGGCAGAGCGAATGACACTTGAAGCTAAGGGCCAGTTAATTTCTATCTAGGGGGAGGTTCAGGTAAATTACTAAAGCCCCGCTACAAACAATCATAGGGACAAAGGGTACATAAGTGGCTTGACCCTTACTATATAAGAATACAACATAGTTAGTGCCCTTGGGAATCACATTAGGGGCATGTAGTATTTCTTATGAGGGATGGATGCACTTTGGCAAGGGTCACAACATTTAGCGAATTTTCCCCTTTGCAAAAATGTGGGCCACCATAACCCATCTTGTAATACTTTGCAGGACATGATTTCTCCTGCAAAGTGTCCTCCTGCTATGCTCGAGTGGACTTCTTCCAACTTCACGAACATAGTCGTGCATAATGTCATCTTTTCCCATCCAGTATAAGTGGCCAAAGTCAATGGACAATTGATACAACATTGCACCCTTAATGATTTTCTAGACCCTATCCTCATTAAGGGCATGGTCTTGTGGAAACCCATTGGCCAAAAAGTGGCCAATCTCTTGTGCCCATTCTAATAATAAATCAACAAGGAATAATGGGGCATCAAGGAGATCACCGTCGATGCCAGTTTTGCTGGCTCTCAGTTGGGAAAAAAAGACATAAGGTCCAACATAAAATGAGTTCTTTCCTTGCGAATCACAACGGTGAAATGAAACTTTAATAATATAAGCATCCATCGGTGTTGCGTCCTCTCATGCACGGTGAAACTTCTTCATGACATAAACCATTGCGAGGCTTTCCTCTCTGTGGCTAACCTCGCCGTCCTCGTAGGGGCTAGATAGACAACCCAGTGAGCCCTACTAGCCGACCCTAGTGGTCTATAAATCAACCCCTGGTGGGGGCACACAATTCGAGGTTTGGCTGGCCTAGCCTAGCCACAATGGAGGTTGCCATTAGCTCAAGCTTGTCTAGCCCAAACCTAACCTACTCCAAGACCTATTGGCCTCCAGAAACTATTGCAATTCTAGTGTCTTCTTGCTGCAGTGAATTTGCATGTATCCATCCCTCTTCGAGGGCTTGGATATGATCCAAGATCTTTCGCATAGCCTGCTGACTCATTGTAGCCTTTTGTGCCTGCAAACTTTGTGCAACCACATCCTCTCCGGTCACAAACAGCCTCTAGGCATTGCCTTCCTATATCTATCCTTCATGGTGGCCCCCAATTGCCAGGTACGTGCTTATTTGTGCTCTCCTCATGGTAGTCTGTTCTCGCAAAGTACTAGCCCAACTTGCTAATTGGTACCTTAAGGAGGGTTTGCTCCACAATGGGAGTTTTGCTATCTTAGGGTTCCGCATTTCCTTGGGTCACTGTATGCTTGTTCATCTAATCGGCAAGGTCTCTCCAAAGAGTTGGGTTACCGTATAAACAGAGTCGCAATTTGCATTTTCACCTCAGTGAATAGGAATGTAGCCAGTCCTTGGAAATAAGTGAGGATTATTGGGGCCTTCCTTGGCCATTCCTCCCTTTAATCGTTGGCTCAACTAATCCAACTGGTCAGTAGCCAACTCTTCCATATTCATGCCCTTGGTGGGCACGGTTGTATCCTTGGCTTCACTTGAGCTGGTAATCAGGAAGAGACTTGGTCTCCTTCTGGTTGACCTTATATAGTTGGATAATGGGGCCCCATTTGGCACTACTATGGGCAAACCCCACTATGAATGAGCTTCATAGTGTATCCCAATTTATTTTCTCTTTTGTGTTTAGAGACCTATATCATTAACCTGCCTTGCCACCTAGGCTCAACCCAAAACCATTGAACTTATTTAGGTCTCCAATGTCCCCAAAAGTTTCACAAATCTACTCAAACCTCTCCACATGGGACATTGGGTCTCCTTCACTTAAGAATTTCGTGATGAGTTTAGAGATTATGACTGGCTTATTCCTTGAAGGGTTGGTATCCCTTCTAGTAAAGGTTGGTGGCATATCCCCCCTTCTTGGTGCTTGCACTAGGATCCTCATAGCTTTGTCAATAAGCACCGTCTATAGTGCAAGAGGATTTACTGGTGGGGGAGGCACTACCCCATAAGTAGGTTGTTTTTTTGGAGGAGTATAAAAGGTTGTAGGTCATGGAAACTTCTAAGCTTTCACCCTTTTCTTCATCAAAACTCATGGAATCTTCTAAGCTAGAGATACTAACTTGGGATGGTCCATGTATAGAATGTGAGCTCAGTGGAGAATTCTTGGATTGAACTATTGCTAAGCTAGGCACTTGGATGGACAGGATGTTGTTGGAAGCACCATCTTCTAGTTCAGGCTTAAATGCAAGCACCCTTCCAGACCTTAGGTGCATGTAGGTGGAACGGTGCAGATGGATACCTTGGCAAGCACTAGCAGGCAGGTCAACCTACTAGTGTCAATCAACTACCTAGTAATTCACCATGCATTGGATTACTATCCCATCGTGCACTAGCATAATAACTCAACGTGCACTGGGTTAAGTTTAATTCGGCGAGATGTCCTTTTTTTCCAAATTCAAGGTCCCAATGATAATTTTCAGTGCTTGTAACTTATTTGGCATTTATCTTGATCATCATAAGTCTTCAAGAGTACTTAATTTATGATCTTTCCCTTTAGTTTAATCAATTAAAAATTTCATCCCTTTTATCAATATTTGAGTTTTAGCTCAATGGTTCGGGTGGTTCGTGCATACTTAGTGGAATGATAAAGTTCAGTTCAAAATAGTGGTTGGTGCATAGTGTATGGTTGACCACTTAATAATCACAATGATAAAGTTCAGTTCAAATTTCACACTTACATTGATGACCAACTAATTTAGCATGCACTAAATCAGCCCTAATTTAGCGTGCGTTGGGTTGCTAACTTAGTGTGCATTGAGTTATTAATTCAACGTGCATTGAATTACGAGTTGACTCCTATTTTGGATTAGATTTTGTGCATTTAATGTGCCAACTAGAAGATCCTTTTAGATGTCGGAGTGTCAAACTACTCAAAGTTAATTCAACTAATTCAACGTGGTCAACACTATTTCGCATGCGCGGGGATAGTGCTAACCTAGCGTGTCTTCCCTAGACTATATCACCGATGGATTTTTGGGTTTCAAGGGTTTTTGTGTAGGGTTTGGAGTCCTAGGGCGGAGTTTGAAGCAAAATATAGTGTTTTTCTAGAAAAGATGACGATTTGTTATTTACAAACCTTGAAACACTCACCCAATCATCACTTTTCAGCTTTTCTTTGAGGATTGATAGCATACAATGCTTAGCCATGATCACCTCTACCTTTTCCTAGATTTGTACAACTAGAAACCTCAAAAAGCATCCAAACAACTCAATTGACTCTCTCTTTCTCTTTCCTCACCCACTTTTCCTCTTTTATTAGCTCATACATTTCCAAAATACCAAAGCCAACTACTTTTTACCTAGCTACTTAGTGTTGGGCAATGGGAAATAACAGCAAAAGAACATGCAAGCAAAAGCATACCCCTTAACTCCCCGGAAATGGCGCCGAAAATGTGTAGTCTTGGTGGTGACTCACATGTCATGGGGATCTTAGAAGTGTGCTAATGGAGCCTCCTATTCCAAGATACTCCTTATGGAGCTATGCAAGCATGAAGGTCCATAGGTGCCACTCAAATGGCTCTCGGAGTTGTTGCAAGAGTGAATCCACAAGAGAGGAAGGGGGAGAAGGGAGAGAGAGAGGGGATGGGAAGCAAGAGGCAAGAGAAGGGGAAGGGGGGGGAGTGGCATTCACTAAAGGTAAGAAGAAAGAAGAACACAATACACAACTCTTGGGAAAAGAGAGAGCTTCTATTCCTCAAAACTTGCATGCAACAAATGGAGACCAAACTCAAACTTTTGGCTTTCTATACCTGCTAGCTTTTGAAGGGAGGTCCAACCTTATGTTCTCAATCTCTTCCTATCTTTTCTACACTCTTGTTCCTAGTATTTACAATCCTCTTGGCCACCAGATCCAAGGCAACTCCTAGTAAAATCCATGAGTGCATTATGCATTATGCAGGAAAGTGGAAAATGTGACAATGTTAACCAAGGCAGATTACTTGATTACATTTTGTGGATCTAGAGAAGCGAGAGGCCATGGTTGCCAAAGCAAGATAGTGCATTGAATGACGGTAGCAAGGATTGCATTGTATCAGTGTTCTTTATTTTTTGAAGGCATAGGATATGAGAAACAAGAAGGTTGCTATTCGTAAGATTCACTTTAACACTTGCAATACTTTTGTATGATGTCTTCAGAGAAGATGTTGTTGTTGTCATCAAGCAAGGTTTGGAAGGCTACTTTTCTTTCCAAAAATAGCATTCTTTTTTCTTGAAATTTGGTATTGATGAAAACAAATTCTATTGAGGAGCTTGTGAGCGCTAGCAATATTGCGATGTATGCGGCTTAATGTAAGCTCAATTCTCATGTGTTTGTCATTGTGTTCCCAAGATTTTGCAAGTGCTCAAATGTGTTAAGGTTTTTTTACTACAATAATCAAAGGCTTCTTTCATGGCTTTGCTTGTTGTTGTATCGACATTTGTCATGTAGGAAGTACTAGTATTTAGCCGCACCATGATGAATTGTATATCTGTGTTGGCATCCAATAATGAAGAAAACTTAGCATGGACTTATTGGTGTAGATATATTTTTGCTCTCTTCTCATTAGAATCAACATTTTGTGCTTCGATGTAGTGTACTTTCGTGGTCTGCAGCAATAATTGTAGTCATTTATCAAAGGAAATAGTTGCATCGTATTGGAGATCCTGTAGATAGGTAACGGTTTTTCTTGCTAGTGCTTCAACATCTACATGGTGAACTTCTATGTCTTGTCAAGTGGTTGTAGAATGCAAGTTTTCCATGAGGGTGGCTTTGGAAAGACATATCTACATGGCAGATTAAATTTTTTGCAACCCTTGTGATGGTGGTGATCTATCTAAGCACTGCAGAATGTAGTTGATTGCTATCGACAGATATATAAAGATGTTCTTCTTAATTCTCTTTGTAATTTGTTGTATATTCGGAGAGCTTCAAAGTCTTTATAACCTATCCTTGAATTGAGTAATTGGTTAATGTTTTTGTATCTTGTCAAACATCCTTCGCATTAAATTTCTTTCCTTGTAATTGCACTTTTTGTACATGCACCCAATTGGCCGACGAGGCTTTTGATGTCATTATTTTCATTGTCTTGAAGAAGAGATTCTCAATGTTTGTTGCAAATATTCATATTGGTTTATTAGCTCCCACTTTGGTTACATAAAGTGATGAAACACTCTACTTTGTTCGAAGAATTGTGTTGGAAATGACAACTCTTCATAGAAGACGTCTTTGAATCAACTAATTGAAGAATACCCTGTGAATGGTGCAAGATGCATTATTGAGTCATTGTAGTGGACAACTTGTTGTGATGCATACAAGTCATGAAGGAATGTGTCTGTCTAAATGTCATCGTCATAGGTAAGCTTGCTATCAGGCTAAACAAGTGTGTCATGTGGACGTTTGTTCTCTGGTAGCAAAGTAATGTGGTTAATTCATCCATCATTAAAGATCACGTTGTTTTCTTTGTAAGTAGCACTACAATGAGTTCGCCAAATTGGATTAAGCTTGCTAATATATTTGGTATTCACGATATCGAGCTTGCAAATAGATTTGGTATTCTACCTACATTGAAGAATTGATTGCATATCTTGCATATGTAAGCAACTTGAGGACCAAGGTCTCACTGTGTAGAATCAAGTGCAACATCAAGAGTTCGAAGTTTAATTTGATTCAGTTTTTGCAATTGTTTCTTGAAAACTAAATTCTTGCAAGAAGAGCATGGGTTTGAAGGCGTGTTGAGTATGCTAAATCATCAACAAGCCTACACATGCGGCACCATAGAAGAGCTAAGCCACACAAAACACCTAGCTAGATGAGAATAACATAGTTAAAAACAGTCGGACACATGCTTTACCAGAACAATAGCTAACAAAACCACATAGCAAGGAGTTTCCCCGCAAACAAAGAACTGATCAAAGACAAACCATATGCAGATCACAAACACTTTAACTAATGAAGCCAAACGAATAGACACAGTGATTTAAATAATGAAGCCAAACGAATAGACAGTGATTTAAGTGCCGTAGCCAGAAGCATTGCATTGGCAGCAGAGCTAAGAAAATCACACAACCACTGCTCTTTGTTAACCCAGGCCATAGGATTTCTTAGGAAACCACATAGAATGCCAAAGACCAATGTTTCGCTTAGCCTAGCTTTTAGTAAACCCTTTCGAGCTTGTTTCTTCGTGTCCGCAAAGCCTATCTCCTAGCAAACCCTTTCTCAAAGCAAAGAGAGAGGTACATTGGACTAAGCGCCCAATTATGTTTGCTATGTTGACCTGCAATCGATGCCACACTATAAGACTACTCTTGTATCAAACCATAAAACAGGCATTAGCATTCATAATAGGCCTAGAATCAATTTGACACAATTGACTACTTTCCTATCAAACCATAAAACATGGAACAACACTCTATAGATTCCAAAGACAAACTACAAATTTCACTGTTGGCGATTGACACAATGTATCGGAGCAAATAAGAGAGCTAGAGAAAGAAAGCACTGTGTTAAAACCCACACAACCCACCAAGACATCATGTGCCGAGATAGGCCCAGATTGAATATGGACCGTCTGATCGGCAAACTTTCAAAGTGGGAATATGACCTCCCTAATGTAAACCCACCCACAATTAGTTTAACCCATCCTCAAGTTAACTTTTGCAACTAAAAGCCTCACCCGTGGTCCACTGTTTAACCCTCTCTTTGCCGTCCATTATGAGGGAAGAGAACCTGGGAATTTGGCGAGTGATCGGAGCTCATGGCCTTCGGCCGCTCACCAGATTTGAAGGAGTTTTAAGTCTTTCTTGTCTCTGGCCCCTCCTAAGATTCCCAAGACTCTTCAGTCCTCCTTGAGCACCTTCCATTATACATCCACACAAGCCTCCGAGATAAGCAAAACCTCCTACTCTTAAGGTGGACCTTGCACACCATGGGAGAAGAAAACACACGATATGAAAATGCTTTCGGCCACTTCGTGAAACACCAATGGTTGCTTGATGCCACCGCAATTTTCATGCAATCTCTCACTTTGTTCAGCAACGACAGTGCTTCTTAGTTACAACTCTCAGCTATTGTTTTCGGTGATCATATCAAGAGGAGTGAGAGGCAAATGCAAATTCGTGCGGGCGAACACAGAGATTTGAGCACCCAAGAAAAATATATGCCCCCACTATGAACTTCTTCTAATAATGAGATGAGATGTGAGCACCAAAAACAAAAATTCAAATTGGAACATTCGGACGAGATTGCAAGATTTTCTGTCGTTTATTACGTATGATGATCATTGATGATTGAATGAGGAGGACAGGCTGCAATAAATTGCGCAATGAGGATTGATTCCTTTCTTAAATGCGCCAGCCCAGTTGTGATGATGATGCGCCACCCCAGCCAGAATCCGAGATGTTCTTGTTGTGAAGAGCTTGATTTATCATCGAATCTGAAGATTGTCTCAATGAAGCTCATTAAATAATCTAATAATGGTGGGATGATCGATCGTGAAGGTGCCTCTCGGGTAATCAGTACACTGTACATTCAGTGATATATATTCACTCGCTAATGAGTTTCCATCCCCCAGATCTACCAAGATGTTGATTTGGGTATGTGGGTTGATCGCAATGGAGCCACAGCTGGTGCTTGCCAATCTAGTTTCACTCGATATAGCGTGAATACGGCCATAGTAATCGGTTGTCTCAAGCTCAAACACCCATTTTCCCACCAGTTGCCACTGTTGCAGCACGTACTTTTCCTGGTCGACAAGAAGGCTTGCCACAGTATCTTGTACCATCTCCGACCTGTGCTCAACTCTCTTCACCCAAGCTATTCTTCTACTCACCCATTAGAGCGCTCAAGCGTACTCCGCGCACATCGCTATTACGGTAGGAAACACTGAAATAGTGCCCAGTCGGAAGGTAACTCGGGCGGAAATGTAACATATGCTCAGGCCTTGACGGACGTGTGGTTCTCGGGGAATATACCACGCGTCGTAAGTGCATGTATCCTCTGGGTTATTGACGTCTTTGGCCTGATACTTGTCCCGTATAATTCTGGCGAATTTAGAGTTTGATAGAGGCCAACAATGCCAAGATCCTCGAGAAGCAGCCGCCGGAGTAGCAGCGGCAGTAGTGGCAGCAGTTGCAGCCGGGGTAGCAGTTGCAGGAGTAGTAGCAGTGGCAGCAGAAGCAGCAGGCATCTAATTAGAATAAAACGAATAGAAAAGAAACTCAAGAGACTCAAGAAGCTCAAGAAACTCACGGGACACAGTGGTCGATACAGCAGGCACTCCTCCAGAAGCAGAAATGCAGTCTTGAAGGAACGAATAAAGAGGTCTAAATCACGACATCCAGGCAGAAGCAATGGGAGAGGCAAGCACAGACACAAAAGCAGGGAACGATCTCATAGAAGAGAAAAGAGTGAAAGCAGGGAGTATGAGAAGCATGGTAGATTTAAAAGAAAGAGGAACGTAGACGACAAGCTCAAACTCCAAGATAGGAAGAGAAAATACAAGCATGTACAGAGTAACTCATCCGGATGTTGTTGCAAAACGTCTCATGCTGATAGCAGGCACGGTTCGTTTAATGATAGTGTCCTGGAGGCCAAACATGAAGTCGAAGATTCAACGAGGAATTATCACAAACATCACCATAATTGTCATGATGATGGTTAGTTTTTAGAAAGACACGTTTTTCCGACCACTGTAAATTCTGAAATTATTTTTTCCAGGCGAGAAACCTCTAGCTTACTAGTAAGTTGATCAGGATTGCAAAGGTGAGGAGATGTTCTGATCCAGGGTAGGTGCAAAAATTGTCTGGTCAAATGGCTCTGTTGTATGCTAATGTACAAACTCTAAATTATAAGGCTTTTGCAGTTCGCAAAAGAGTTTTTTCCCAAGACTAAATTTTGCTCTACCATTGCAGATCCTTATCTTGATGCCAAACCCAGTGAGAGAAGGAAACCGTGTGTACCTACAGGTGGCATAGTGGGATCAGAGCTTGTTGTCAAGGACTCAAAGCTGGAAGGACAAGAAAGGGATTGGCTGGATCTATCATTAAATGTTGCAAAGGCACCCAAGCCAAGAGTCCAGGATTGTAGTTGTGATGATTTCAAGCTCAGTCTCCCTGTGTGCTCAATGTCCGCAATGTCTAAGGTGACACAAGACATTGACCTGAACATTGCAGTGAAGGAAGCAGAGGATGCAATTGAGCTTCCAATCCCTTCATGTTGCAGTTTGTTGGAAGGGCCTGCTCTGTGTCGTCAGTCCCAATCTCACGTGGAAGAGCATCCTCAGCATGAAGGTTTGTCAATCTTGTAAATTAGTTATGAAATTTAGTTTGTTTTCCTTTCTTGTCGGCATCTTCAGTTGCTTTGTGATTCTTGATGAATTTCATGCTGTTATGCTCTTCAAAAGTAGGGGGTTAGAGTTGCAATGGAACTCATATTTTGTATGGCCTTTTGGTCCTGAAGAATCTGACATCATGTATAACAGCTCGAAGGTTAACATGTAGTACATCATGAGTCATCCTTTGGGACGTGCTTCTTCATGTCCTCTTACACTGTATCTTGCATTCATAGAGCATTGACACAGTATGTCAAATGAGACCCGTTGAAGGACTTGGTGGGATGGTTGATAATATGAACACATTTACTGATTTTCTGGATGCCATCAGTAGTCTAACCAGGTTTTGAAGCATGCATCCCTAGAAAAGGGAAGTGACTGGGAGGCAAGCGATGAGCATGCGAATCCTTTGGATCCTTGACACATTCAGTGTTAGCTTTCAATACATGTAAACTTCAGCACACCTAAACATAGGAGAGGGAACTCCAGTAACAGGCTCAAGATACTGTTGGAATGTAAGGTGGACCATGATTATTGTAAATTTGACGTCTGCAGCATACTGCATGAGACTGCAGTGAGAGTTTTCTCAGAGTCATTAGCACGAGAGTGTGGTATCCTCTGTCTCCTCACAGATGATGGCATGTGATCATCCTCACTTGCCCGTCTTGGATTTTGCTAAGGACAAAGTCCACAGTACAGGGCTCTTTGTGGCGTTCTATTTGAAATTTCTACCCCTTTGATCCCCATATGTATAGGGAAATTTATTATCTTTCTTAGCACAAGGGAGGCAAGATGTGGAGTGAAAGAGTTGTGGGTGAAGGGAAAGAGGAGTAATCCATAAGGTGGCTACAGTAAAGAGGAGGGGGGGGGGGGGGGGGCAATGGGAGGTGGGGTCATAGTTACCAGGGAATGCCTTTCCCCCTTCCGGAATGGGCAGAATGCAAATCAGTGAAGCCGGCGGGAGCCAGAATGGCTGGAACATGGGCAAAACGGGCTGCATAGATGGAACGCCGGGGCAATGCGTTCCCTTGTTCCTGGAATGTGTTGCGAAAGCGTTCACGCCGTGTCGACGGTGTTTTGGCTGGTGGCACTGCGCAGGACTGTCAAAACTGCTGACTATTTGCCATTTTGCCTTTCTTTACTGCTCTCAAGCTGCACTCTAGCCTTCCAAGCCTCCACTCAGCCCTTGCTCCCCCTTCTAACTTCTCTCAGCCCACATCTTCTTAAAGATCTTCATGAATATACATTTCAGTTTTCTATGGGTTTTTGTGTGTTTTAAAAGTATTTTGGTATATTTTTATGTCATCTAATGATGCATCATATGATATGGCATTCCGGTTCCCCCCTTCCTGGAACATTCCTGTTCCCTGGTAACTATGGGTGGGGCAAGCCTGGGGCTGAAGGCAAAATGAGGAAAGTCAGTGGGAAAGCAGCAGCTGTGAATAGCAGCTTGTGAGGGAGGCTGCAAGGGAGGAGGGGGGGATAGCCCAAGAGGAGAGGCAGCAAAGGGGGGACAGCTCGAGAGGAGAGGCAGCAAAGGGAGGGGAAGGAGGGCCAGGAGAAATAGGAGCAGAGAGACGAGGTGGTGAGGACAACAGGAGGGGAGACACTGGAGCAGGATCATGTCGCAATGAAAAGTCAGCTGGCATTTTTAAACCTTGCTCTTCTAGATCTCCCCAGCCTACCGGATACAGGGTCAGAGCACTCAGAGGATTGCACTCCACGAGGCAGTCCCCCCTGACACCCTAGCTCCTCCTTCTCCTAGGGAGGACTGTTTGGAGGTGGTAGCCAGCATCACGGCTTGGAACACTTGGGTGGCTCGGTGCAGTCTTGTGATGGGAGAGCACCCGGTTCCACCCTCGGCTACCTTGGTTGCCATCTGGCAGGATATCATTTACACTCTACGGTCCACCTGGGAATGTGGGACTCTAGGCTCCAGGGCGACTGTTGAGAGGCATGCTCGTTTTTGCAAGGCTTGGCCTACAGGTGTTTTCTACATCTTCACTCCGCGAGGGATTCGCTGGCTGTATAGTCCCCCCACTTGGCTGTTAGCTCCAGTTCCAGAGATCCCCTAGGCAGTGAGCTGGACTTCTCTGGAACAGGCCGGTTTTTTCTTTCAGCCTTTTCCGGTTTTTTTCATACTCAGCACCTTCGGGGCTGTTGTCTTGTATGAAATCTTTCAAGCATTAATAGAAGGTTCCTTTCTTTGAAAAAAAAAAAAACCTTGCTCTTCTGATTCCACACTCATCTTAAATCATATTATCATGACAACAAATCTGCAAATTCCTGCCATGCTGCCCTATTATCTTAGCTCAGTGGTATTCGCTACCTACTCCAGAAAGCTGTATAGTCCAAGGAAGTACTTTTGTGGGCAGTACATAAAGAGAAGCATGAGTTGCATGCCACCCCTCCGGTGATCACTTTTTGTTTGGGCTCAGCAGACCTCATTGTGGGACCCCCACCAAGGCTTATATACAGCAGCAACTTTGGGAGCATGTCCGAGAAGTTGACCTTGCTCACTCATCCCCCCCGCCCCCCGGGGAAATGTTCACTCATTCTCCCTTTTCCTCTCATCTGCAGTTGTTCCTGTCTTTCTCTTCGTTTTGGCTTAATATTTATATCAATGGGCTTTAAGTGAGCCCCAATATAGTGTAAGTGTAAAAATAGTAATAATATCCAAACCACATGATGACAGGGCACGAGTCTTCCATGAGTCCTTATGAAGGCAATGTATTGTTTCCAGCACATGTTTGGCTTTGTTTGTCCTTATGAAGGCAATGTATTGTTTCGAGCACATGTTTGGCTTTGTTTAGGTTTATTTGAATATGAATATGGGCAGAGTCGAGTTAATTATACTGTTGAGGTTTATTTGAATATGAATATGGGCAGAGTCGAGTTAATTATACTGTTGGATACTTATACTTGAACCATCTCTCAAGCAGATGTTTTGTATTTCAGTAAGGTCTTTTGCCAGAGACCAATGATCTTTAGTCTATGTGTATCTCATTCTCTATCTTTCCTTTAGGTCTTTGAGGGGTATGAAGAATGACTTTTTATCTATGATGGTATGTGTGTTATCTAGATTAAGGTGCGTTCTCCAATCTGATGTTTGGGATGTTTTATGCATTGAAATTGAGTTGTTTTATTTTTTGTTTTTATAAACAATATAGACTTAGCAGATTAGAGACTTTGAGAATGCTCTAAGGAAGCGTGGTGAACTTTCATTGATTCATTGGCAATCATTCTTGATTGCCAATGAATCAATATTAGACAAGGATTAGAGACTTTGAGAATGCTCTAAGGAAGCGTGGTCAACTTTCATTGATTCATCGTTCTATTTTTACTCAAGCAGCAATGAATGCCTTGCAGCTCGTTTCGCAGTACTTGGTGAGGAGCGAGAAAAAGTGAAATAAAGTGATCAGCACCTTCCATAGCTTCCTGGCTATGAGCTGAGTCTTTACCTTGAACTTCCAAATGGGTAGTTCGCTCTGTCAAGCATGCTTGCTTCTGTGAATCTAAGCGATGATGCCTTACCTGCCACAGAAATACCCTACACTCTACACCAGTAATAGTAGAAAAGAGAAGAAAGGAGCTGGCTCTGAGAAACTTGCTGAACCGAGTGCTATCTGAACATCTGGGGCTCTGATACCATGTAAAAGGACAGAGAGAAAGACTTGCCCGAGATAGAAAGTTCACGCGACTTTACTACACTAGTTCAACTCAGCAATCGCCTCAGAGTACACAGTAGACTGACTGTATATATATTGCAGCAACAAAATCGTGAACCTGAAAGCAAGCATCCACTGTTGGGTTCCAACAATTTGGAGGAACCACTGGCACCAGAACTCCTGCTTCATGCACCTCAGGGAGAGGTTTTGGTAGGCAAGGCTAGTCAGGAATGATAGAGGAGAGGCACTGAAAGTGGGGGGAGAAGAGTCTAGAGAGGCTGGGATGGAGAAGTTCATATAAGGGGCTGGAAGAGTCCTGAAACTGGCTGGCTGACTGAGCCTGTTGGCCAACCCAGATTAGCGGTGGCTGACCTGCTCTGGCGACCTTTTTCTGCCTACCAGCCTGCTTGCTGGCCGACCTACTACTGGCCTATAAATGGCCACTGTAGGGTCAGTCTCCCATACAGTGTGGGCTGCTGTAGTGCAGCCACCTACAGCTATTTCTGTTCCTAAATAGGGCCTCACAGCCCTGATTAACAACCTTAGAAGGATCCTCTCTATCCCTAGGTGCCTGCCCTAAAATAGGGCATAATATCACGACAAGCAAAAAATTCCCTAGGCAGGCCTGTTGTCCCCTGATGGGGCTCACAAGCAGGCACTGCCTTATCTTGTGTATGTGATAGAAATGTGCCTGGAGACACTATCTCTCCAATCTTGACAGTGAGGCATGCCCTCTAGTCAAATGTGCCTGTGCTGCGGTTTAATGGTACACTTGGGGCCTGTGAAAATGCCCAAGTATACATATGCTTTGACTATCTCAACCAGCTCCCCTGCAAGTGTGAAAGCCTCGTGTTTAAGCTCAGCTTCGTTAGTGTTGAAGATCATAACCAGTTTTAATCAGGTGGACCTTCATGTGTCTTTGCTCAGGTTGACCTTCTTTGCTCTCACAGAAGGCTTGCAAAGCTGTCAGGTTGGTTTTACTCAGGTTGACCTTCATATGTCTTTGCTCTCACAGAAGACTTGCAAAGCTGTCAAGTGCATCTGTGTCTGAGATTAGCACCACATCACCAAGATAAAGATAGGTATGGCAGTCTGTGCCAGGTTCGAACCTCGACCACCTAGTGTGTCCAGGAAAGAGGCTAACTCATTGATGTAAAGGCCAAACACAGTGGGCTAGAAGGGGCATTCCTGCTTCATCCCAGGACTCAATGGTGCTGCTCACCTCCTTCCTCTGCCTGTAAGTCTCTCATACGAGGGCCCAAGTGGAAAAGGGTGGGACAGCAAAGAGGATTGGCAAGGGCCAGGGAGAGCGGAAGGACAGGAGAATTTGAGGAGGGGGAAGGAACAGCTGAGGAGAGGGCTCGAATAAATCTTATCCATGTGCCAATCCCTCACTATCACGATTTTCATCACACTTAGTTGAGAGGGGTATATCTGTGAGAGTAAAGAAAGGAATGAAGTGCGAGGCAGAAAAACAGAAAGAGGATGACATCAAGGGGAGGGAGGGGGCACATATCCAAGGAAGGGAGACAGAGATGGAGTGACTAAATAATGAGATGCAGCAAGGGAGGCTTGGGTGGGAGTACTTGGGGTTTATAGTGGGGATCCATGTGGGAAAGGAGCAATTCGTGAAGGGGAGGAAATTCTTCCCCAGTGGTTTGATTTTCCAGTTTTTAAAATACTCGTTCTATTTTAAAAATCTACCCTGTATTTCCTCTGCATATTAAGTGCCAAACTCAGAATGCTCTGTTTGAGTTTATAGGTTTACCATTGTGGCATTGTCTTTTACCCGTCCTCCTGCTCCCTGACCCCACCCTTCCTTCCAAGCGCCCCTGCCTGTCTTGCCCACGCCACCTTCCCAAACCCCACCTCTCCTAGGGCACGGGTCATGCCATGTCCTGTCATATTAAGTGCTGAACTCAGAATGCTCTGTTTGAGATTATAGGTTTACCAGTGTGGCATTATCTTTTACTCCTGCCCTCCTGCTCCTGTGGGGCCACCCTTCCTTCCAAACACCCCTGCCGTCCTTCCCGAACACCACCTCTCCTAGGGCATGGGTCATGCCATCTCCTGTCCACATGCCTATGGGAGGTCTTAATAGAGTAAGAATTACGTATATATAAGTGTTTTGTGATCGTTTTTCTGAGTACATTTCCTTGTATTGAGAGAATACCTTGATTTGCTTTATTGGTCTCTGTTTATCTATCAAAAGGGACTTCTAGTACATAAGGTTTATATCTTTATTCCTGCTTTCTCTCTTCATCTTACATTTATGTTTATATGAATTCCTTTGGGATGTTTTCCATAAAGGTTTTGTGAAGCGAGTTGTAAGGTCTCTCATTGTATTTTTCAAGGCATCTTTTCTTATCATGTGTATATGGATCATTCCATATAGAACTGTTGTTCCTTTGGTCTCAATGTTGCTTCGGAGAGATACTTCATATAAGATTACACAGAGAAAGTTTGAGAGGCAGAAAACTTTTTTTGCTTAGTTACACGTGTTTATTATTTCTCAGTGTTAGTAAAAATAGAAAATAAAAGTAGTATAGACTTCCTTGGGGTTCACATCAGGGAATTATGTTTTTACAAGGATCTAAAATATTTCATCTTTTGCAGTCGTCGGTTCTACCTTTTGTTCTAAAGAGGTAAAAGATGGAGCCCTCATAAAACAATCTGCAAAAGAATCTTCACGTGTTGCTGTCAGCTGCCAATTAGGATCAGAGATTGTAATTTTGGATGATACTGAAGATGAATATACCAAGGACGAAGAAAATGAAAAGCCAGAAATGATTAATTTTTCAGAGGATCAGGGGTTGCAGTTGAAATATGAAGGCCCTGATTTGAATCTTGTAGACGGTGTGGCCAAAAGTCTCAATTATTGTGAAGGAAAGTCATCAAAAGGTGACAGATCAATCGGCATTGTAGAAGATATGGGGGTTGGCATTGTACAAGATATGGGCGCTACTCAAAATGAGTGTGTGAATTTACCTTTACTGGTGGGCAATTCGGCAATCGAAATAGGAGGCCAAAATGTATTATGTCCAGATGAAAATCGAGGAAAATTTTTCAAAGGATTCAAAGCAAGGAAAAAGAGAATGGTCCACAGGACTCCTTCACATCTGCAAGACTCCATGAAGGTTGGGAATAAAATTGGAGATCCCGTTGATGTTGGTGGTGGTAAAGTGATTGTCCAGAAAGCTTTTCTAAATAAACTGGTGATAGCTGGGCCACGGATGTGGGACGTTGATATTTTATGTGACCTATGCCATAAAGGTCCATCCTTGTTCTTGGGCGAATGGTATGCATGGTGCTGTGGGGCACGCCTTTATAAGTGTAGTTGTTCTCCTGAATCACAAATGTATGTCCTTACCTTTAATGCTCTATAAAGTTGTGTCATGACTGGCTTTTTGATCATAAGGTGTGACTAGCAATGTAGCACAGGAATTTTGCCTGTATCAAGGCCAATGCATGTTGAATATAAATATCATATATAACCTGAGTGGTGACATTGCGTGGAAGGAAATTGAAATCAGGGCTGCGAACCAAAAAGGGCAACAAATTCAAGAAGAACGAAGAAGCTCCCCGCAGTGGCATGGTTCACAAACTGTGTGCTTTATGGTCCTGTGAGGTAACTGATTGTACAAAGTACCACTTCTCTATTTTAGGATTGAAGACATAGTCAGTCAGCGTCATATTGTGTTACTCATCTGTCAAGCTGCCAAAAGCAAGTGGAATGGTCCGTACAAGGTGGCATATGGCACTGTATTTCAAAAAGTGAATGACTATTGGAAGCATCTACGTTCCAATGCAGAGAATTGAGTCATCTATCCAAAAGATAGTATTAAGTAGAACCTTCAGGGAAATGTTTTATCTTTGTGGAATAGAAAGTTTGACATGGGTTTTTGACTTTACATACCAGATCTTTCAGCTGCTTTCTCATCTTCACGTAGGTTTTCGAAGAGCAAGGTGGCCGGCTTGAAGGGCTTTTGGATGCTGTACGACGTGGGAAATCTTTGGTGGGGTATAGAATTAATATTTTGGATGATATTCAGTGTATATTATTAAAAGGTTTATAGTGTTTTGAGATATTGCATGTGCATGTGTTCCATGCAGACATGCACTGGATGTCGAGAGTTTGGAGCCACATTAGGGTGCCGTGTCAAGACCTGCCGTCGCAGTTTTCACTATCCATGTGCAGATAGGCTTGCCAGTGAGTTTCGTTGTCGTATGTGGGATGGGGTTCAGGTTCCTATAGCCTGTCATGGCCACCGTCATGTGGCACAATCATGCCAAAATGCTAAAGAGAAGGCACCTGACTTGAAGAACTGGAGAAAAAGAGGTTGGATACAGAGGACAAAACCCAACTTGACAGCTGAAAGACTCTCTGCTACAGGACAAAGTATGAACAGAGGAATCTCCTCCCCTTAAATTAGTGTACACATTAATGATGATAACCACTTGCTCTCTAGGTAGTAGGTATTATCCAACAGTTCATCAGAACTTAAAGTCCATTGAAATATAAATTTTCTGCATCAATGTTTGGATCCTCTCTCGTAGATGGACTACTTAATTTGTTATTTGGTAAATGGTATTGTCATATGAATACCCGATATGGCACATAATTATGCATCATCCAGATCAGGTTAAGTACAAATTTTCCCATCCCTGCAACCATCTTCATTTCAGAGATGATACTTTTTTGCTGCTGTTTGTGATTCAGCTTTAGTGAGGCCACTTTGGTTACCAACTGTTCCCATATTCTGCCTTGAGAGCTGTCCTCTTTCGTGTACTCTTTCTGGTGAATTGAGATGATTTAGCATGGTTTTTCCATGACCAATGAGACTGTTGCATTTTGGTTTTCGTTGCCTCTTACAGTTTTGGATTTCCAAGCTTGTGGTCATACCTGTCTTGCTGCATAATTTTAAAACATTTTTCTTGTTAAGCATGCATTCCTGACTAGCAAGTCTTTAGTGCATCTAGGTTGTAAGTGTGTGTTTGTTCTAGTTATCAATTCCTCCTGAAGTATTTTATGCCCATGTGTCCTGGCGTCTACATTCTAAATACACATCACAAGGTATGCTTTTATGTGTGTACTGAATTGCCTTCATTAAAATGCCTTTTCTGGTGCACCAGATTCTTCTCTGATTCTTGCACAGCCATGGGGATATGGCACCATAAGCTTTCCTCCTGAATCTCTGACTTTCCATGTTTGTGGTTGATGTTGATGGACTGCCCTTTTGTTGGGATGTTGATGTTGATCATAGTTACGATGTTGGTGTGACAGCATGCTGTCTTTTCTGAATCCTCTCTGTACTGTTGATGTTGATGGACAGCCCACTTTGTGTGATGGTGATGTCGAAGGTTGATTTTGCTGCAAAATCCTGATTAATTGTCTGCAGCGTTCTGCATGGCTGTTGGCTCTTTCATTATAGATGCTGCCCACAGGTTGAAGGTGTTGTGTGTAGGTCTTCATCAGCTGTTTGACTGCCTCTTGTTGGTCTGTGGGCTTGCAGACAGCTGCATGGCAAGCCTCTAGGCTGTTGTGCCACCCCTAACAAAATGCATGGCAACAATTGCATGCAGAGCTGGGCACTGGAAAGTCATGCAATCCCAGTGCACAGCTCCGTGGCAAGCAGCATAAGCTGGCATGAATGAGTGCACAACAGGACAGCTCAGGGAAGAAACACAGTAATGGGCTGCAGGCATATAGAGAGGGTGGTGGGTGCACAGGGGAAGGCCAGCAAGCCCAAGGGACATGGAGGCAGCAGCACTGACCTGACTGAGGGAAGGGGGAGTGCCAGGGTGGGAGGGAGGGCAGGGGTTTAATTGATAACCAAGGAGAGAGAAAGAAAGTCTATTAAAAGCCTTCAGAAGACCAAAAAGTGTATATGAGACTAAAGAAGCTGATCCAATGAACTGATGGGTAGAGCCACTAAATGGGCATCAACATCGAAGACAAATACAAAATCCATAATCCATAATCCTGCCCATAATGGCGTTGGTACATAAAAGGGAAAACTCTTTGAGTGGAAGCCAGCGAGAGTGTCCCCCCTTGGGAGGGGGGCAGTGGTGTGTGAGGCGGCTGTGGTGGCAGAAACCCTGTGATAGGGTATAGCCCGCTGAAGTCTCCTGGCTGTAACTCTGCGGCGAACAAGTGCCACAGTCACTCCTATGGGTCGTGCATCTGGTCTATTAAGTATGGAAGTAAGGTCCCCTATCGTGATCTGTGCCTCAGTGCATTGGTGAGTCTGGTGTGTCTCCGTCTTTGGCTCATGTCCCCACGGCCACTGCCCCCGTGAGTCTTGTTGGTCAGTATTGTCTGGCTGGAAAACCTCAGTGATCATGCTTTGAGTGGAGTCTGGGTGTGCACATGTTGTAAGAAAAGTCACTGCCCCACCTGTGAGCCTCCATTTAGAGGGGACAAGGGGGACATGGGACTGTAGGGGGGTAGGGGACAGAGTACCTACCAGGCTGGAAACCCGTGCAGCAAAGGAGAGGGGCGTGGCCCTTCTACGCAGCATATGGAGCTGGAAATGGTGGCGCCTAGGGTCTGCATCAGCAGCCCATGTGCTGGGCACATGGGCCCTTTTATAGGGCTGGCCCAAGCTAGCCAACCAGATCGGTGGAGGCCAGCCTACAGGTTGGTCGCAAGCAGGGGGCCGACCCCTTGCTGGTCGGTTTTTTCCGGCCCCAAGCAGGGCCTATAAAAAGCCCCCTCTCCCCCCCCTCATTTCTCATCACCTGCACTTACAGCCTTGCACAGGCAAGCGCACAGAGGGAGAGAAGTGGCTCAGCATTTGACAGCATCCTTTGGCTGTTTGTACATGCTCACCTGTTGAGCTTTTGTCTGCCCACGATTGTGGAAGAATATATCTGAGTTTTGGCTATCTGTTTCTCCGTCTCTCTGAGTGTTGTATGAGCTAGATCGGGAGTGAGGTGTGAGTGATTCTATCCTCTATTTCCAACATGGTATCAGAGCCAAGTTCACAGCTCTAGATCGGAGTACCTCAGCAAGTAGGCGACTCCAATCTACACTCAGGTTTGCTGCGTGGTCAAGTTCTCCGCTGCAAATTCAGTTTCAGTTTACTGTTCTTTATTACAGCAAGGATTGATGACAACGATTCTGCTGTTGCCTCTTTAGCCCCTTCTCTTCCTTCCTCGTCCTCTAGATTCCTCTCATTCACCATCCGGAACTTCGGAGAGTCAGGGAAGCTAGATGGGTCGAACTACCCGATTTGGAAGATGAAAATCCGGAGCCATCTAGTGGCCCGGAAGTTGTGGAAGCTAACAACGGGGGTGGAGGTAAAACCAGAAGACTTGCTGGATAGCAAGGGGAAGATGGTCATTCTAGTGGATGGTGAAGAGCTTGAGAATTGGGAAGAGAGAGATGCCCACTCCCTAGCATTAATTATTGGGATCACGGTGGACTTTGTTCTTCTGCACATCCAGATGGCCGAGACATTTGTAGAGGCATGGGCTATCCTGAAGGATTTGTATGAAACTGACAATACATCTCGAATTCTGACGCTCCAATATCAATTGTACAATCTGGACATGACTGAGGCAGACAATGTGCATGACCATCTGACAAAAGTCAAGGTGGTAAGGAACCAGCTCGTGTTAGTTGGTCAAAAGGTAGATTGAAGTCATCTTGCATTGTTGACTTTACACAAGTTGCCTCGAAGTTTTAAGAGTTTCGTGACTACGGTCACTGCAGGACAGAGGACCAAGCCTCTCACCTTCAAGGAGCTTGGGTCTTTACTATTGCAGGAAGAGCCTTGGGAAAAATTATTTACTTAATCGGACGAAAAGGCTCTCGTGGCAAGGGACAAGCCCGACAAGGGTAAGTTCAAAGACTCCAAGAACAAAAGCAAGACCGAGGATGCAGAGAAAAAGAGGCAGATGAAGTGCTTCTACTGTGAGAAGCTTGGTCATTCTGCTAAAGAGTGCCGCAAGAAGAAGGCGGATCTCAAGAAGGAGTCCAAGTCCAAGGAGGAGCCAAAGATCGAATCGGCAAACGTCACGACCGACGCTCTCTTCATCATCATTGAGTATTGCTCCGCTTATTCAGTCAGTGAAGGAGAGGAAGGTTGGTATGTGGACAGTGGAGCTTCAAAGCACATGTCCAACAAGAAGAAGGTTCAAAACCATGGAAGATACGCATCCCGATTCCAAGCTCACTGTTGGGAATAACCGGTCATGTCCTGTGAAGGGTGTTTGTAGTATTCCATTCATCACGACTGCAGGAAACAAGGAGTTGATTTTCGGTGTACTGTATGTACCGAATTTGTGCAAGAACCTGCTGTCAGTCAGTAAGATGGACAAGCACAATATAGCGGTCTTATTCGACAACGGCAAGGTCACCTTCACATCCAAGGCAAACGAACAGGTGGTGGCTCAAGGTGTCGAGGAGCATGGGCTATATCGGCTCAACACTCAGTTGGTGCACGGGGACCATGGCAGATCCAGATTATGGCATGAGCGGTTAGGTCACGTCAACTATGGCACTCTCTCCGAGATGCAGAAGACAAAGATGGTGGATGGACTTTCACCGATTGCAGGCAATGATCGTGTATGCAAGGCTTGCATAGAAGGCAAGCAACACAGGGACAGTTCCCACGGGAGGCCTCATCATGCGCCAAGAAGCCGCTCGAGTTGGTTCACGCCGACATCTGCGGCCCAATGTTGACCAATTCATTTGTAGGTTCGTGAAGATGGAAGACTACGACATGAAATGGAATGGAAAGGAAAATCAAGACTACGAAAGCATAATGGAAATGAAACAATGCGAGAAGAAATATACAACTAAGCAAAGTACTTACATGATAAAGAAAGGCATGAGGCTTGATGAAAATGACAATGAAAGTACAATGCCTTTATAGGATAGGCATACACACTCTAAGTGTCAAATGTATATGGGATGAGTCCCATAGTGACACATGGTACTCTAGGATATAAAGTAGTACAATACTACTCTAGAACACACTAAAAGTCACTCAAATTGACTCCATTTCCTAAGACCCCCCCATGGAGGAAAGGTGAGGGACTACTGGAATGGAACCAAGAATAGAACATGACAATGATGGTCATCAAAACTGTGCATGCTGGTCTAGAACTAGACATGGCTCCCACACAATCTCAGAGGCAAGTGAGCATGGCTTAGAGGCTAGTGAGCATAACATAGAAATCTCATCTAGCATGGCTCAAAGACTCATCATGCATGGATGCATGATCAACTTAGAGGTCTAGGAGACCAATGCACCAACAAATAGACCTATCAAAGCCAAAAACACATGGGTCCCACAGTACATCCCCACCTGGCTCCAAAGACTAATGAGGAACATGGAGCCACACACCAAAAATATAAAAGAAATACATCATTTTAGGAGGACTATTCAAGGCAAAGGACCTTTATTGACTCAACACACATGATTTATTGCATTCCTTTTTTGGAAACACCCCTAGGGCAGAGTACCCAGATATATTATGCTTTAGAAAGCAAAATCATGATCTCTATCATCCTCTAGATGCGGGAGACAGACTGTAAGAGCATGATCCTGTGTCGGCGGGTCATCTTCCTCTGCATCATCACTAGTGGTGGATGCCACCTAATTGGCATGATCCTTTGATTGTTGTTGAGCAAGCTTCTGGTAACATTTGTTCTCCATATGACCGAGCTTGTTTCAATAAGTGCACTTGAATGGCTTGAATGTCTTTCCTCGTGCTGGTGGAGTCGATGGCCTAGGTCTCCATTTGCTGGTGGAGGCAAGTGCCTGTGTAGTATCCGCTGAATAGGATGGAGATTCTTTGTTGCGGCGATCCTTTTCAAGCAAAAGAGATACCATATCTTCGAATGTAGTCGATGCGAAGTACTTCAAGGGCAATCTCAAAGCGAGAAATCCCTTCCATACTTGTCATCAGGACAGCCATTTTGTCCTCATCATCTGGGCAACACTTCAAATTGGAGAGTTGTTGAACTAAAGATTGAATTTTTGCTATATGTGCACTCAAAGTATTAGACTCTTCCATTTTCAGCTTATAAAATTGCATTTTCAGAAATACCTTGGAGTTGGTGATCTTGTTACCAAATATATTCTCAAGGCGTGCCCAAATCTCCTTTGCCTTGGACTTGAAGTGGATGTGATGAATCAATTAATCATCTAGGCAAAGCCCGATGATTGCGATGGCCCTCGAATTGTGTTGCTTCCAAATCTTTCGTGTTTGAAGCTCCGTTGATGCCTCAAGTGTTTCATCATCGTCGATGGCATCCCACACATTCTCTTTCATGAGAAGGAGTTGGACTTTTGTTTGCCATGTGGGAAATCTGTCCCCCTTGAATTTGTCCACAAGGAGAGAGTTGGTGGAAAGCGAACCCATAAAGCTGGTAGCTAGCAGAGAGAAGAGTGATGGATAGAATCAAGGGCACAAGCGAGCTAAGGGAGAAATGGAGGGTTGAGGAAGAAATGGCGGGCAAAAGGAAAAAAAATGATGGGCACAATGAAGATGTAGGAGAGGAAGAAATGACGGGCAGAATACGGGCATCAACTTGCGGGCAGCAGCTCCAAGAGAATGTCAGGCAGAAGGAGCAAATGGCGGTTGGAGCAGAGGCCAATGATGAAGAGGATGGACAGCTCCATGTTGAGCTAGCCGCATGTGCTTGGGCTGTCAAATCATTGAGCTCCAGAACAAAATTTGCGTGCAGAAACAAATTTCGTCACTTCATGCAAGGGCTGTAACTTTTCATAGAAAACTCAGATTGCAATGATGTAAAAACGAAATTTGTAGTACTCAAGGTCCTCTACAACTTTGCTGAAGACACAAAGCCGTGATTTTTCTTCTAGATCCGGATAGAAGCGTCACATCGTCCGCAGGTCATAGAAAGATGTAGCTGAAGGAAGGAGAAGAGAGGTGGCCGATCATGGCGTGGAGAAGAGAGCTCTAGATGGAATTGGAGAAGCCATTCCTTCAAGGGGAATGAGGGAGAGAGGCTTTAATGTCCTCGACCTCTTGGAAGATAGTCTAGCTCTGATACCATATGAAGATGCAAGACTAGGACATGGAATGGAATGGAAAGGAAAAACAAGACTAGGAAAGCATAATGGAAATGAAATAATGCGAGAAAGAAATATACAACTAAGCAAAGTACTTACATGATTAAGAAAGGCATGAGGCTTGATGAAAATGACAATGAAAGTACAATGTCTTTATAGGATAGGCACACACACTCTAAGTGTTAAATGTATATGGGATAAGTCCCATAGTGACACATGGCACTCTAGGATATAAAGTAGTATAGTACTACTCTAGAACACACTAAAAGTCACTCAAATTGACTTCATTTCCTAAGAGTTCACAGTATTCTCTTCTACTAGTGGATGATTTCAGTCGCATGACGTGGGTATTCTGCCTGACAAAGAAATCTCAGGCTTTTGAGAAATTCAAAGATTGGAAGCCCAGAGAAGGAGAGCGGGGAGGTAATCAAAGCCTTCCGCACCGACAGAGGGGGAGAGTTTACTTCTACCGAGTTCAATGGATTCTGCAAGAAGCACGAGATTAAGAGACAGCTCATTACAGCTCGCACATCTCAACAGAATGGAGTTGCTGAGAGGAAGCACAAGACCATCACAGAGACAGGGTTGACCATGTTGCGAGGGAGGAATCTCTTGAAAGCCTATTGGGGTGATGTCGTGAACACTGCCTTTTACATCCTTAATAGAACCAAGACCAAGGCTGTTGATGACAAGACTCAATATGAAGCTTATTATGGTAAGAAGCCCACCATATCTTATTTAAGGTTTTTTGGTTCTAAAGCATTTGTGCATGTACATAAAGATGAGCGGACAAAGCTGGATCCCCATAGCCAAAGCTGTATCTTTGTGGGATACAGTGAAGAGTCCAAGGCCTATTGCCTATTCGACTCGGAAAAGAAGAAGATCCTTATCAGTAGGGATGTGATCTTTGAGGAGACTAAGCCACAGCCTACAGAAGAGGTTCTAGAACTTTCGACATTACCCCGCCCCAAGGTCACCATCTGAGAGGTGGAGCCGAGTGAAGACCCCAAGGAGGAGGAGGAGGAGGAGGAGCATGCCATTCTAGAGCCAGCTCCAAGTCAACTCCATCAAAAGCACCTCCATGAGAGAAGAAGCTACCTCAATGGTATTGAAGACGTTAGCAGAGTCACGGGTCACAGATATTCCCGAGAGCAGTTTCGGAGCGCAGCGGTCTCAACGAAACATGAAGACTTCCTCCGTGAACTATGCTTTGGTAGCTCAGCTTGCGGAGCCCCGTTCCTTCCAGAAGGCCAAGGATATTCCAGAATGACAGGAAGCCATGCAGGCAGAGATGGATGCCATTTTGAAAAATGACACTTGGGATTTAGTGCCCAAACCAACAAAGCGTAAGGTCATTGGGGCTAAATGGGTGTACAAGCTTAAGTTCAAGTCAGATGCGAGCTTGGACAAGTACAAAGCAAGATTGGTGATGAAAGGCTATGCACAGTTAGAAGGACTTGACTTCGACGAGACCTTCACCCCCACAGCTAGGATGGTGACTATTTGGACAATCATTGGTCATCACAGTTGGCCTATTTTTCAGATGGACGTCAAGTCTGCATTTTTGAATGATAACTTGGAGGAGGAGATATATGTGGCACAACCACCAGGATTTCAGATTCCAAGATCCCCATCAATAGTCCGCAAACTGAAGAAGGCCTTATACGAGTTGAAACAGGCCCCCAAAGCTTGGTACCAGCGGATAGATGTTTTCTTTTAGAAGATCGGGCTTCAGTGGAGTCCATCAAAGGCAAATCGTTATCTCAACACAGAGGGGGATTTGCGGCTGGTATTGATTTTATATGTGGATGACCTCATCATTGCTGGGGATCATACGAAGAAGATTGCTCAGATCAAGAGACTTCTTATGGAGGAGTTCGAAATGATTGACTTAAGCATACTTCACTACTTTCTTGGGATTGAGGTGAAGCAGGGAAAGAGTAGTATCTTTATTTCATAGCAGAAATATTACAGGGAACTGCTCAAATGCTTTGAGATGGAAAATTGTAAAGCAGCAGTGACTCCCATGGAAACTGGTTTGAAGTTGAGTGTGCGTGATCCATCTCAGCCGGTTGATTCATCACTACATAGACGCTTGGTGGGGAGTTTGCTTTACCTCACCAATATCCAACCATATATATCCTACGTAGTTGGATTGCTCTGTCAGTTCTCCGCCACACCCAAGTAGGCTCATTGGGATGTAAGTATGAGGGTGCTAAGGTACTTAAAGGGTACCTGCACCTACGGCATCACTTATACCAGAAGCATTGAGCTGGGAGGTTTTTGTGATAGTGATTGGGTAGGTGACATTGATACCTAGAGATTGACCTTTGGATATTGTTTCTTACTCTCATAAGGAGCTGTGTCATGGCTGAGTAAGAAACAACCTACTGTCGCCCTTTCATCTACAGAGATGGAGTACAGGGCTGCCTATACAGCGGCATGTGAAGCATTGTGGCTCAGGTGGATCTTGGAGGACATGAATGTGGCCCAAGAAGATGCGACTGTGGTTATGTGCGACAACCAGAGTTGCATAGCGATCGCCAACAATCCGGTGTTTCACGCACGGACGAAGCACATCGAGGTCCACTACCACTTTGTTCGAGAACTCATCGACGAAGAAGTCATAGAGTTGATATACTGCCCAACCAACGACGACATCTCAGATGTCTTCACGAAGGCGCTTCCCAGAGAGCAGATGGAACACCTCATTCAATGCATGGGGATCTGCCCACAGTTGTGTCATTGAGAGGGGGTGTTAGAAAAGTCACTGCCCCCCCTGTTAACCCCCGTTTAGAGGGGACAAGGGGACAGGGGACTGTAGGGGGGTAGGGGACATAGTACCTACCAGGCTGGAAACCCGCGCAGCAAAGGAGAGGGGCGTGGCCCTTCTACACAGCATATGGAGCTGGAAATGGCGGCGCCTAGGGTCTGCATCAGCAGCCCATGTGCTGGGCACATGGGCCCTTTTATAGGGCTGGCCCAAGCCAGCTAACCAGGTCGGTGGAGGCCAGCCTACAGGTCGGTGCTGCAAGCAGGGGGCCGACCCCCTGCTGGTCGGTTTTTTCTGGCCCCAAGCAAGGCCTATAAAAAGCTCCCTCTCCTCCCCTCATTTCTCATCATCTGCACGTACAGCCTTGCACAGGAAAGCGTGCAGAGGGAGAGAAGTGGCTCAGCATTTGACAGCATCCTTTGGCTGTTTGTACATGCTCACCGGTTGAGCTTTTGTCTGCCCATGATTGTGGAAAAATATATCTGAGTTTTGGCTATCTGTTTCTCCGTTTCCCTGAGTGTTGTATGAGCTAGATCGGGAGTGAGGTGTGAGTGATTCTATCCTTTATTTCCAACACATGTCGAGATCTCCCCGAGCAACCGCTCCCCGTGTCGTACAGCCTCACGAATGAAGGCTGCCAAGTATATCTGGTCTGGGTAGGGAGCCAAAGCCATCTTTGAAAAGGCAGTGGTATTGACGTCTGATCTCGTAGAACATGGGGCCCTTCCCCCCCTCCCCAAAGAAAGGAACCTTCTATTAATGCTTGAAAGATTTCCTACAAGACAACAGCCCCGAAGGTGCTGAGTATGAAAAAACCGAAAAAGGCTGAAAGAAAAACCGGCCTGTTCCAGAGAAGCCTAGCTCACTGCTTAGGGGATCTCGGGAACTGGGGCTAACAGCCAAGTGGGGGGACTATACAGCCAGCGAATCCCTCGCGGAGTGAAGATGTAGAAAACACCTATAGGCCAAGCCTTGCAGAAACGAGCACGCCTCTCAATAGTCGCCCTGGAGCTTGGAGTCCCACGCTCTTAGGTGGACCGTAGAGTCTAAATGATATCCTGCCAGATGGCAACCAAGGTAGCCGAGGGTGGAACCGGGTGCTCTCCCATCAGAAGATTGCAGCGAGCCACCCAAATGTTCCAAGCCGTGATGCTGGCTACCACCTCCCAAACACTGTCTTCCCTAGGAGGAGGAGCTACGGTGTCAGGGGGGGCTGCCTCGTGGAGTGCAATCCTCTGAATGCTTTGACCTTGTATCCAGTAGGCTGGGGAGATCTCATCAATCTGAAACGCATGTCCTCCCTCTATCAACCAAGCCACCATCCCCTAGGTGTAGTCTCTGTGAAGACTCTGCATGCGTGTCATGATCCTGAGGGCTCTCATCCAGATCCTCGCTGTGCTATGACAGCTCCTTAGGCAGTGTGGGATAGTCTCTAGGACACCATCTGAGCAGCAATGGCACTGCCCCTCCACTCGCATCTGCTCCAACCACGGGCCGATGGACAAGCCTCCGTGGGCTGCCAGCCAGAAGAAGTATGAAATCTTCCTCGGCCGCAAGCTGGACCACAACTGCTTCCAAAACCTGGAGTGAACATCCCGAGGCACTCTCTGGGTCACCCAGTGTCTCTCCCTCGAGGGAGTCCATCTCAACGAGTCCATCTGAAGTCTCCTGTCAACCCGTGTGGTGTAGGAAAAGAAAGGCACCTCATCTATCGTCTCAGCTAGGCCGCCCTTGGAGGGTCAGAACCACTCCCTCGGGTCCCACTCGACCTTCCTTAGGGGTCTACCCCCCCATAGCCAGAGGCGCTATCTAGAGGCGTCCTACTTTGAGATACTGGGAGGATCAATGTGCGACTCCTTCCCCAAGCGTCCTACCACTCTGATCATCTGCCAGTGTATCCCATCAAGACTCCCATTCATCTCAAGGTCACTCCTAGTGAGGGGCTGAAGTAGGCCTCCAGGTCCTACACGGAAGAAGCCGGGGTGCATGCTGTCGCGTTGCATCAAAATCCTCAAGGGAACACCAGTACGGGAAAACTACCCCAACTAGTTGCTGTCTCTCCAAATGTGAAGTCCTTCCCACCAGGACTCAAGAATGGCTAAGTTGATCTCGCCCATTCGCTACCGTGCCCCTCTCGAATGCGCTAGGGCGTCAAGCCTCGTCTCTGCCTCCATAGGTAGTTTGCCCCAGCGACCAAAAGACCCTGTTGGACCACTGTCTCACTGTGCCCAACCAATGTGAGTCCGTTGCCCAAGCATACGTCCCTCCTGATCTCTGACCTCTGGGTGCCACATAAGGCGTTGACGCTCGAACTCCTCTCTGCATCTGGGTGGAGCACGGATGAGACCCCCTGCTAGTCTCTGCCAAACCTTGTGAAGACTCCTCATTAGGGGGGAGCCCTTCCCCGTAAGGGGGGCCTTTGAGAAGATCCATCTATGTGAAGGCTGCCACTATCCCCGAGTTCGTGGGGTGTTTCTCAGAAGCCCTCTTTGTAAGAGGAGCTTCCAAGGCTCGGCACCTGGGGTGAGGCCACAAACCACCAGCTTGCCCAGAAGGGCCTTGCTTTGCATCTCCGGATCAATGATACCCAAGCCTCCCAGTGCCTGCGGCATGATCACTGTCTACCAAGCTACTCGGGCCCTAGTGTTCCTCGTGCCATCTGAACCTGCCCAGAGGAAGTTATGTACCAACCGTTGGAGCTGCCCAATGCATCCTCTGTGAAAGCACCAACAAGAGGCAATATACCAAGCAGTGGCAAGAAGGATCTGGTTTGCCACTAAGGCACGACCTGCGAGGGAGAGTTTGGTCGAGCTCTAATAGAGAAGCTTGCGCCGAGCACTCTCAAGGACCGGGGCAATCTGTTGCTCTGCTGTAATGTCAATATCCACCTGGCATCTGAGGTATCTCGCTGTTTGGCCCCGCGGTATCCATCTGAAACCAAAGTCACTCCCCCACTCACGAATCTCGTGTGTTTCCTCAAAGCCCGTGAAGAAGCCTATGGATTTCGTCTAGTTGATCCGTGCCCCCGAGGCCTCACAATAGATAGCCAAGGTGCCTCTGACTCTCTCTAGACTCGCTGTGGTGCCCTCAACATCCAAGGCCGTGCCATCTACAAACTCCGAGTCAAGGAGCTCCTCCTCTTGCTTGATTGGGAGCCTCAACCCTGTGAGACCCGCCATCTGTGATCTCAAATAGTAGCCCAGAGCCTCTGCTACAAACAAGAAGAGAAAGGAAGCTAGTGGGCAACCTTGGCGAACCGAGCGAGAGAGATGGAAGGCCTCGCCTGTTTGTCCTCCGATAATCATTTGACTAGAGTTCCTTGCATATAGCGCTGAAACTCCTCTGACCCATATGTTTGAGAAACCCAATCTCCTCATAGTGCCCTCTAGGAAAGACCACTCCACCCTGTCGTAGGCCTTCTCAAAGTCCAAGAAAAGGATGGCCAGTGGTTATGACTCCTCCCTGGACCAATCCATTGCCTCCCAGAACGTGAAGATGTTGTCCAGGATGTCGCGCTCTTGGACAAACCCAGTTTGTGTGTCATGGATGATGTCGGTAAGATGAGGCCGTAACCGCAAACTCAAGGCCTTGGCGAGGATCTTGTATGCAATATCAAGCAGAGTGATCGGCCTCCAGTGTCGGATATCTGACCTATCTCCCCCTTTCGGGATCAAACAGATCCACCCCCTGCACAAGGATTAAGGGAGAAGGCCTGTGTCGAAAATCTCCTGGCAAGCTAAACGGAAAGGGGTGGAGATAATCTCCCAGAAGTTCCACAAGAAGGCCGGAGTCAAGCCATCGTCCCTCGGGCTCTTCTAGGTTGGGAGAGCCTTGAGGGCTTCCCAGAGCTCCTCATCTGTGAAAGGCTCCTCAAGTCTGTTGCATAAGTCCTGTGAGACTACTGTTGGAACATGATCCCAAACTAGGTCTCGGGCCACAAGACCAGTTGGGGTCATCCTCTCTGTCTGAAAGAGCTGGCCATAAAATTCAGTGGTCATGTCAAGAATCTCCTGCGGGTCAGTGTGCATGATGCCCTGCGAGTCCCGAAGACATTGTAGCTGTGTGCCGATCGATCGGGGCCCAGTGGTATGAAAGAACTGCTTTGTCATCCTGTCCCCCTGTTGTACCCATTGGGCCTGGGAGGAATGGTAGGAGAACTCAGCCCATCATAGCTCTGTGTCTTGAAGCTCGAGACGAGCGCTCTCCAATCTGTCACTAAGCCACTGAGAAACTGAGTCTTGCACCCTAAGCCTCTCGATGGAGGCGAGGTCTCTCCTCAAAGCCCGCTCGCACTCTTGGAGGGTCCTCCGCCTAAGGACGTGAGCGTGCAGCTCCACACTGCTCCTCTGAATCGCATCGGCCACCCACGCAGCCGAGCCCTCACTCGGTGCCATCTCTGGGTGCTCCCAGATCTCTGCCATAACCTGCTGAATCTCCACGTCCTGCAAGAGGTCCTATGGAATGCAGAGCTCCTTCTAGGAGAGACCTCGGCGGGGCTGATCCAAGTGAAGTACCATTGGAGAGTGGTCGAACATCGTGGTGCCTGCCAGAATCCGAGTAGAACCACCTCAGTGTAATGCCAAGTCCCCAACATAGAAGCGGTCTAATCTCTCGAGCAATCCATCGTGTCTCCTCTGTCCAAAGGAGGAGAAGGCTGCCAAGAGTCCTGCTGAACTCTGGCTCTCTCCACGGGTCTCTGCCATTGATCATGAAGATGAACTGCTCCCAGGTACTACGCTTTGCTGCTAGCATCTGTGAGAATGAGGCGCCGCCCTGCTTGTCTTCCCCAAACTCCAGGTTGTTGAAGTCCCCTCCAACAATCCAGGAGTCAACATCCGGAAGACACTTTGATAGCCTCCTCCAAAAGGTCGGGCGGTGCTGTCTACACGTTGGGGCATACACGTTTAGGATTCAAATCTTGGACTCTCTCGTTCGAACTCCCATCCAAACTGCCCGTCCTGGAATGAGCTCGCCCTGATCGTAGACCTCTGAAGCCAAAGTCTGTGAGACTGAGATGTAGACCCCTATGCTCCGTCCTACTGCGGGAGACCACTCCTCTGGACCTCTCCCTGGGAGAAGGTGATGGCGTCGTCTAATATCTGCTGCTGAAAACATGTGCTCCTGAATCATAAGGATGTCCACTGCCCGCCCTACCACTACCCTCTGTAACTCCTGTCGGAGCATCAGGTAGTGCGGTTGACTACGAACACAATCGTGGAGCCCGTGTACATTCCAGCTCACTATGGTCTAGCTCATGAGGACGGGGGAGTTAGGAACAAGGCTCTCTTGTGAGTGGGTGCCCGTCCTAGAAAGACTGCCTTGTGTGATTTTGCTAGGGGTTTGAAGGGCGAGTAGTTAGTGTCTGTGTGGTGTCGTACTAGGGTGGATACCGGCTTAATACCGATCTTTCGTGCCCACTTTATCATGAAGGAGGATTCCACCCCGAACAACTCCATGCACGCTTGGAGAGGCCAAAAGTGTGCCTGCTGCACCTTTGCCTCCATTGGCAATCTGATAACTCCTGTCGCCAAACCACACACCGGCTCCCCGCACGTGAAGCTCAGCTGAAAGTTCACCTCCACACCATGGGCGTACCAAAGATCTAGTCCCTGTGGTCCCATCCACTCGTCCATCATGAACATAATCTGATTACCCAAAATAGCATCAAACACCTTCGGGGACCACTTCTCCAACCCTGTGGAGGCAAACGAAAATCTCCAAATGGGGTGTGTTTGAGATCCCACTGCACTAATCAAACCCCCCTTTTGGGGCTGAAGGACCGTGAGCGTGACCTCCAATGGTAGAGGGTATGAGTCTGGAATCTCCAGATAGTTCCAGGGTCATAACCTTCAGAAGTCCCACGGTAAGGGACGTTCAGGCTGGAAGCTGGGAGCTGCTAGCCGGGAAGACGAGCCTCGTCCCTCAGGATCCCTCTCTGAGTGGACCTACTGTTGCGATGAGGAAGCAAAACGGGGCATCGTCGTTCCCTTGCTTGATGGCAGGGGTGTCGAAGCGAAAGAAGCTGATACTGAAGCAGAGAGGGCGGCGGCGGGAGAGTGAGAGGTAGGGGCGCGGGGGACAGAGGGCAGGGGGCGGGTAATGAGGGTGACCATAGAAGGGGGAGCTGAGGGGGGGGGGGAGGGGGTGGGGGGAACCCTGGGGGGGGAGGGGGAAGTGAAGAGGAGGGGGAGGGGTTTGGGGGAGGGGGAGGAGGAGGGAAAAGGATGACCACAGGCCCCTCTGTTGATCAGGCTCGTCAGGGCTCTGGATCAGCTCCTCCACGGCCCTCGTCGGGCTAGCATCTGTGGCTTCCGCCATTGCCGCATCTAGAGCTCTTGGGGCTCTATGCTTTTGCAAGGGTGGGTGCGGAGGCTGGACTTCCGAAGTTAGAGGATCGACTGGTGGCCTTTGTTGCTAGGGGAGGTGACTCCTGCTGTTCCTCTTTCGAGGCCTCTCGGTCAACCCTGTCCCTCTCCGTGCGGTTGGCCCTTTGTCTGCGGCGTTTGCGCACCTGCTTGCTTGGTTTCTTTTTCTTTTTAACATGTGTTTAGTTCCCTTCTGAGGGGGTAACCCATGGGGTCTAAGACTCTTGCTGCTCCTGCTTGAGAGGGCGTTGAACTCGGGCCTGCTGACTCTGCCTACTTTGAGGAGGGGGGGGGGGGAGGCGCACGAGGGAGGCCATGGGGGCAATCTCTAGCAAGGTGACCCATCTGTCTGCATCGAAGAAACTGGCCTGGTAACCCGGAGATCTCCACCCTCTGGCGAAGTGTGCCCCCTTCCAAGGTCTCAAGAAGGATCAGCTCTAGGAGGGACTCCGGGCTCTCCACCACTAGTCTGATCGTGGGGACTCCATCATCTGCTAGAATGGAGGCGGCCATCTCTGGCGGGGATTCGAGCACTGTGCCAAATGCCCTACTAATGGAAGGGAGGATGGCTTGATACTCCTTGGGGAGCCCTGGGAAGCGGAGTGTAATCGAAAATCGTGGAACATGGTGTGTCGTATCCATGTCCTCCACTGTGAGCCTATGATACCAAGGAAAGAGGTAGACAAGGTGCAGGCCAAGGAGAATGGGGCTCTGCTCCACAAGTGTCGAGGCGGTGTCAGGGGAGCTTAATTGGATGAGGAAAACACCTCGTCCATAGATGGTGACCTCCTGGATTTGGTCGCCCTCTAATGTCAAGCTCGCCTGGATTCACTCTCGCACCTGTCTCCCTGTAGGCGTGAGGCCCACAAGTCTACCCACAAGTGCCTTGTCTTGGAGGGACTGGACTGCCTGTTGTACCTGTTGCTTGTCAGCTGGGGAAAGAAGAACCTCAACGGCTGTGGGAGTCGAGGGTGCTACCATGGAGCCCCTCTGGCTAGACCAAAGGTCACCACCAAGATTTTCTTTCACCATAACAAACACGAATGCTCCCATTGCAGGGAGGCAAATGAAAAAGAGACGAAGTGGAGAAGTGGAGGAGAGAGAAGGAGAGGGCAGGGGAGGAAGGAGGGAGCAAGGGGAGGAGGAGGAAGGAATGAAGAAATGGAAGGAGGCGGGAGAGGTGGGAGAAGAGGAGAAGAAAAAGGTGGGAGGAGGCAGAATGGCGGGAGGGCGCGCTGGCGGGAGGGTAGAAGGGCGGGGGGAGGTGCGAGGTGGTAAGGAAGGGAGGCGAGGAGGCAGAAGGAGGGGGGAGCGGGGGCGGAGCGGGGAAGGCAGCGGGCAGGGGGGCGGAGGTGGAGCAAGGGAGAAAGCAGGGCGGGGGGCGGAGGTGGAATGGTGGGGATGGCAGCAAGGGGAGGCGGGGGAGAATGTAGGATTTGGGGTGGAGGTGGAGCGAGGAAGGCAGGGCGGAGCGGAGAGGGAGGAGGGGTGAGGCGGAGCGAGAACAAGGGCAAGGGTAAGGTGAGGAGGTAGGGCGGGCAGCGGGAGAGCAAACAGGCCGCCGCGGGTAGCCTATAGGCCGCCGTGGGCAGAGGGGGGGAGCTCACCGAGCAGCTCCATTATCTCTTCTTCCATCATTGTTGAGTTTGCCCTTCACTGCTGGAGTTTTCGACCGAACACTGGGCACTTTGGAGCGAAATGCTGGTCTAACTCAATCTCTCGAGAATCGCATAGGGCACAGATGTGGCCCTCTTCAGGTATGCCCTCCGCTCGACCACTCTCTATATGGAGGCGGTGTGATGAAACTCGGAATTGCACGATCAAAATCCTCATGGAGTGGGGGAGGTGGATCTGCGTGTATCTTGGTGAGTCGATGAAGCCCTCCTCTGAAATCCATAGGTAGTGGTCTTTGTAGAAACTAAGCTTTACAGGGCTACGGGGTGCCAACCAAGTCTTGAATGATTGCAATTGTATGAACTCCTGTCGGAGGACGTGGTTCACCTCGTGATATGTGAGCGGGATAGAGGAGGCCTCAACGCTATATTGGAAGAGAGGTAGCTTGTCTATATTGAGCCCAAGGCTCTCAAACCATCTACATACCAACACCTCTGGTCCCCTCTACTGCCAGTGTCATGGAGAGGCATAAAGCCAACCAAGGAAGCCTGCATTGCCCTCTAGTGCAAGATTCATATTGTCGAATGTGGAAGAGATATGTAATGACTTGGAATGCTGCATCGAGCTGTGGTGGGGATGGCCCAAACTTAGCCAGGACTATCTAATGTGGAACAAAAGGCCTACTGCGGACCATCCGTGAAAGCATGAGAAACTGAAGCCTCTCAACTGGATCCCACTCCGTCTCTAATAGATTAGGCTCCCAACAAGAGCTGCCATGCATACTTGCGGGTTGAATCAGAGTGTCGAAGAGGAGGGACTTGGTCTGAGGATCCTAGAAGTGAGAGTGAAACATGTTGCTCGAGTTTGGCCAGTGCAGCGTACCCCTTGCCTAGTCGAGCCTGTAGTACTGGTCGCATCGTAAAGATCGCGAGCCAGAGAACATGACTCCATGGCTGCCCCATGGCTCTGAATCCCCGAAGCTCTGCAACCAAACTAACCTTTGCGTCGATTATTGATGCATAGATCTTGGACATAACATGTCCAATCATAATGGTCTTGTAGTTTTCAGGATTCATGGGATCTCCTGCTTTGTGTATGGGTGTAATGGTGTTAAGGGTCCAGGTGTGTGGGAAGCCTATGAAAATTACTTCATTGAAGAGCTTTGCTAAGATCGGGGCCAAGGTATCTATCCCATATGCAACGGATTCAGTGCGTAGGCCCTCATGATCTTTTGTTGGGCCATTGTGAAGCTTTCGGGCTGCGTGCTTGACACCACCCGTTGTGAAAAGCGTGCATGAAGTGGGGCGTGGTAACGTCGTACAATGTGCATGCATAGGAGTGCCAGGTTTTGGTGTTTGTGAGAGGGGATTGGTCTCTCCATTTGAGGAATCTCTGCTAGAATTCTTTCGAGTTGTTATTGAATAGAATCTTTAGTAAACCCTCTTTGTTTCGGTAGACAAGCCTGCTTCTTTCGGCAAACCAGGCAGCAGTACCCATGTATTGTCTCTGCCTCTCTTGGAAGATCATGCTTGGTTTCGAGTCGGAGTTGCCAGCATAAAGCCTTACACTCGTTGTTGTACCAGGTATTGCAAGGTATTGAACCAAGAGGTTGTGAGCACGTGGATCGAGTGGTGTGTGGGAAAGTGTGTAGGGCAGCCTCATGGAGAGATCATGTGGTCAAGGCGGCTTGATCCTCTAAGAGCAATACGTGGTCTATGTACATGAGCTTGAGTGTGTGGCCAAAGTGTATGTCATTGTAGGTAGTGTGTGTAAATGATAGCGGACATAGATCCTGATGTGTATCTATCTTAAACTGAGATCTTCTCGTGATGTATTTTCCCACATCCCGTTTTGGGATAGGGATTCTGTAATATAAAGTAACAAAATTTTCACACAAAAAAAAGTGTATAAATGATGGCGTAGTGTATGATCTAGGCAGTGGTGTGGAAATATTAAAAAACAGATAAGTGTGATCTGCTTCTGAAGGTGGTGGTAAGACCAAGAAATCAGTAATGTGTGAAGTGAAGGTAGGAGATCCTGTGAGGTAGTCAACTACGATGGGACCCCTTTGTGGGGAAAACTAGTGAACCCATGCAAGGAGGGCCAACGACTCAGGCCATTGTGTATGATAAGATCATGTATCCTGCCCATGTCTAGTAGTGCATGTCGATAAGCTGTGACAGGGGCCCGTTTGTTTGTGGAGACTCGAGACATCCCTACCTCATCCATGGTAATAGAATAGAATCATCCAAAAGTGATACTTGGCGTGTACTTGTCCTTGCATTGAAGTCTCCAACAAGGAGGAGTTCCCTGCAGCTCGAAAAGTCTGTATGTTCGGGTAAAGGGCTGTGTATGGCGAGGTCTCAGCCTCCTTGTGTAGATCCTTGACGAAATGTGAGGTCTCGCAGGGGGAATAACAGACTGCGATTAAGAGATCCTCCCGAGGAGGTTGTCGGATTTGAACCCTGGCACTCATCCTGATCTTGGACTCCTGCTATCTCCGCAGAGATGATCGATATAGGACTCCCATTTCTGATCTTGGACTCCTCTCATCTCCGAAGTCTCATCTTGATATGTTTTCTGCCATGTATATCCACTGACTATAGGCAAAGGGCACTTTGGGCTCTAGTGTGTCTCTATGTCTAGACCTGCTTATGATTTCGAGAAATTCGTGGATCTAACAATAAAGTACTGTTGCAGTTCCGAACACTGCAGGTCAGGGACTCGGTGCTCTGAATCTCCTAGAACCCGCCCCCTATGTGGTAGGGCCACCGGATCAGTGTTACCAAAAAACGCGTTTCGAGAAGGCGAAATGCTTAGAAACGTTTCTAGACGAAGCATTTTGTCGAAACAAGCGAAACGCCCTGGTACAAGTTGTCACCTGTGTCTTGACACTTTTGTGTGAGAGAGAGAGAGAGAGAGAGAGAGAGAGAGAGAGGGCGGTGGGAGGATAGTGGGTCCGGTTGCGAAGGGGCTCCTCCTAATCCAAACACTGATGACGACGAAGATGCTGTAAACTCTGGCGTTGCCCCAAATACTGTCAATATCGGTGCAGTCACCATCAGAGATGGTGCAGAGGATGATGAAGGTGATCTTGAAGATGATGATGATGATGTGGAGGCTGATATAGAGGCTGAAGTGGAGTTAGAAACTGTTTGGGAAGGGGGTTTGTTGGCTGCCTTTTGGATGGCAGTGCTGCCCACCTATAGGCTGCTTTGGTTTGCTACGCTTGTTCACATCATCCATAGTGAGCTGTTTCTGTGGTTTCTCCTCCTTCTTGGGTATCCCTTGGATCGCCCTTTTCCCTTTTGGCCATTGTCTTTTTCTATTCTCTGCTTTTTGAAATGACGCTGAATGTCTTGCTGAAGTTTTTGCTGAAATTCATGGAGAGGGAGAGCGTCTATAACCCTCCAAACTTTACATTATCTGTGGACGTAAGAGGGCTCCCTCGAGACGGATCGAGCTGTACTGAGTGCTGTGGTGGTGATTTCTCGCACGTATTTGCAGGCCTCCGTGGCTTGGACAGCACCTAGAGTGGTTGTGACACCCTAGGGTAGCTTCTTGGCACCAATGGGGTTTCTTGGGGGTCGTTGAAGGCTGGAGGCGCCTGAGAGGGGGGGCTGTGACAGATCCAATGGAAATGGAGGCCCTGTGAGGGTGGTTGAGAGACGTGAAAGGCCCTCTGGGGGGGGGCTTGTCAAGGTCGCGGCAGTGGAGGAGAGCCCGTGGGGTCTGAGTGCAGGAGTTGGGGTAGGAGAAGGCCCGGTAGGGCTGCTGAGGGACGGAGAAGGCCCCGGGTGGGGGGGGGGGGCTTGTTGCAGGTCGTGATGGTAGAGGGGAGCCCCTGGATGTTGTTGGAGATCGCAAGGGCTGGAGTCTAGTGCTGTTGGAGATCGTGAGAATATTAGGAGCTTGTTCGTTCGTCTTTTAGCCAACACTGCTGTTCTAGGACACTCTCTTGCCAAAGTGGAGAGAGAGAGAGAGAGAGAGAGAGAGAGAGAGAGAGAGAGAGTCTATGGGAGACCAAAGGTCCATGAGACAATAGAAAAGCCATCCAATACATCAGCTTAGGGAGGGCACATGGCAGCTCCCTGAGAGTGCATGAAGCAACTCCATTAATTTAGAGTACCTAGATTATGCACTAGAAAAACATATAGTCGGCCATACATCATTTTAAGGCTGAGAGTCTGTTGGTTTTGATTTAAACTCCTTAATGAGTGCTATTCCGACACGGTACACTGCCCATTTACCATACTTCCTGGCAGCCTTAACTTTGGCTAATTCCGTTGCTTTATTTTTCAGCTGAGCCCTTGTGAGTTCCTCGGCTATCCATAGTTTAGTGCCTTTCAGCTTGTAAGACTGTTGTAAAAACTTGAGTCATAGATCTCGTGAATTAAATGTAAGGACAGCATGACCTTTACTTTGGGAGATAGAGATTGTTCTTGCTTCACCATCATCATCAGAATCATCGGGCTTGTCATCTTCATGAGCTGTCCAATCAATGTTGTCAGGCAGGGCTGCTTTGACGTTGGCTAAGGTATCAATGAATGAGTCTTCCTCCTTGTACCATCCTTATGAGAGTCCTCCAATTCTGATTTTAAATGCATTATCCCATCTGGCTTCATGTTCGTTGATCTCCTGCTACTCCATACTGGCCATATCTGAGTACCCCCAAAGCTAAAGCTAACCCCCAGACTAGGCCTGGAGATCAGCCCAGCCTGGGGTGACTTGAAATTGTAGTTGACGAGCTAACAAACCCTAACTGGTTCGGACTAGTTTGGGCTGAACTGAAGTGGCGTGATTCCTAACTGGTCAACGACCTGGACCTGCTTAGCGACAAGTTACTTGAGCGGGGCTTCTGCGAGGATACAACGGAGGGCTACGATAACGAGCGACAAAGTTACAACAGTGTACGACGAATGACGGGTGACGGGGGGAGCAGCAGACGAGGAGAGATTAGATGGAGAGCAGCAGATGGGGAAGGCTACGACGGATGATGGCGTACGACGGACGACAAACGACAGAGAGAGAGGGCCGATGGACGATCAGCGACAGAGAGAGAGGGGGCGTGTGTGTGTGTGTGAGAGAGAGAGAGAGAGAGAGAGAGAGAGAGAGAGAGAGTTTTTCTTGCTGCTGTGCAGGTACAAGAGTGGATGGAGTGGTTTCTTGGAGTCCTGCAGGTTGCATGGAGGGGTATGGGGGCTTGGAGCAGCCCGTGTAGCACACAGTGCAGCGGGGGAGGCTGGGGCAGCCCTCGTGGTGCAGTGGCATGCACAAATGGGCTTGGTACCAGGTCGGGGGGGGCTGGACAGCCCCCACGCTGCAAGGGGCAGCCATGGTGCAAGGACGGGATGAAGGTTGGGGGGGGCTAGATGGCCCTGCAATGCAGGAGCAGCCCCCAGCAATGTAGGCTGCAACTTGCGCTGCAGGGAGAGAGGATTCACGATAGGCAGGGGGGGCTGGTGGAAGGGAGGGAGGGGGCTGAGACTGAGAGAAAGAAAGATATATTAAATCTGCGGGAGGCCTCGTGGGCCTATGGGACAAAGTGCAAAGTACACCAAAAGGAAAAAAAAAACTTATACAAGCCACAAGGGGTAGGGCGTGCTAAGATCCTTGTTGAGTACTATGCTGAAATAAAGAGCTTGATAGCTCAAGCAAAATCAAGTACAAAACATATCATGTGCTATTTGAGGTAGGCTGAGAGCTGGAGTTGGAACTTAGAATTTGAAACCTGGCACTGCGGTGACTCGTCTATGAGCGGTGAAAATGTCTCAGATTTGCATCTGTCGGGCTGTCTCATGCTATGGTGGCGGAGGGGGATGTGGTCTACTCAATCTGTACACCACTTGAGCTATGTCCAGAGTGACCCCTTGTCTCGGGTGGTCTCTTCTAAGGAAAGCTGTGATAGGTCGGACACTCAATAGAGTGTGCTCTGGTCGCTCTTCGTGTCGCGGGTCGCCTCTGCAACCCCCCTCTATCGGTAATCCATACTGCCTGCATATTAGCTAGCTCCTCCTCCTCCACCCAACTTTGTCTTGGAGCTGACTCAAATGCATAGAAATCTATGACTCACCGTTGTGTCTGGTCAGCCTCGGTATCTTGTAGTTTGGTCGCCTCTTGCTGCTCTCTAATCTGTCGTAGCAGAGTCTCCCTATGTCAGTGCATCTCAAGCAAGTAGAGCCCAGTGTAGACCTGGTCACGGAGAGAGAGAGAGAGAGAGAGAGAGAGAGAGAGAGAGAGAGAGAGAGAGAGAGGATCTAATTGGACTTTGTGGTTGGGCAAGGCTTTGGCTCAAAGCTTGTGTATCTGATCCATCCCTTCATTGCAGGTAATATAAGTAGTCAGCCATATTGTAAGAGAGGAGAAAGTGCACATGAAAGTGCTCTCTGCTTTTCCAAATCAAAACAAGTGGACATGGTTATTAGTATTTCAAGCGATGGCGAAGATGAAACATTTAAAGCTGAGGTTGGTGTTATGATTATTTGAATGAAGGTAGGGTTAGTTTTATGAACCAAAGTGCTTGCACGTCCATGTTGATTCTACTTATGTGGTCAATATTTTCTTGTGTGAAAGGAAAACCTAGATTCATATACAAAGCGCAACCTAGATAGAATAAGCTTTGGCAAGCGTGCACATGAGAAGGAGTTCATTGTAAGTGACTCCATTGCTACCATATTCAAGGGAGTTAATCAAGGGCGTGATGATTCTAGGTATGCAATTTTCTCATTCAATAGTTGCTATTTGGTCTCTATTTGGCAATAAGTTGAATGCCAAAATTTGTCAACCTATAACAACTCTTAGGTTAAATAGAAATAACAAATATTTAAGAAAGAAGAGAGAAAGAGAGAGAAAGGGAAGAAGGGAAGGGAAAATACTGAGAGGATGCTTGCTTTCCTACGTATTAAGTAGGCACTCATTTCTGTAAGCAATTGTACAAAGTCTTAATATTTTTGATGTTTTGGGCTATGGGATTGGGTTAGGAATGCCACATAGTATGCATCAGTCAATATGCACATATGATGGCAAAACACTTGTTATGGATGTGCCCTCTTACAAAATGAAAATGACTAGCATTGTCACTTCGACTCTTATCTATCATACACTTCAGTTTATAATCTTGTACAATTATTAATGAAGCTCTGATATTTTTTTTGACAAGAAAATGAAAGTTTATTAGCAATTGGAGGCAAAGGTTTGAGTCCCATCTAGGCCTCAATGCATCTAGATCTCCAAATCGGCCATGCGGTGAGGCTGACAATAATTTCTGAAGTTGAGTCTATGCAAGGGTAATGATGCTATGTAAGGAGGGTGGCCTTGCATCTATGTTGATAAGGTGCCCCCTCCCCTAGGTATGAGAAAGGGCTCATCGAAACCTGCTCCCTCATGAAAGGGCTCATGGGCCACACTATGTAAACCAATCTATGGATCCTCAAGTGATGTAGAGGGTGGGACTTATCATCCCACCGGCCAAATCCTTTGGTCCTTTCTACATTCCAAATACATTTGTTGTACATAAGTCTGAAAGGCATCTTGGTCATCTAGGTTTGTCTCTAGGTGTTGAAAGAGAGTCCACCATGCTAGAAGAGCTTGAAGAACATGGAAATCTTCATCTTCCAGTAGGATCTCCAAAATCAGGGGAGTCAAGGAGCAAAATGACACGAAACTCCTAGTATGTGTGCTCTTTGGGAGGGTATACATTGTAATCTTTGGATGTGGCCTTGCTTGGTATTCCTGACTATGTAGTCGAAGAAAGGGAGTCCTTGTAGGGAGATGTCTAATCAGTCCACCTCCAGTCTTGTGGGCCCTGTGGAAATTGCTGGAGGGTGCATTCATTGTGAAGCTAGAGATGCCATGGATAACACATGAAGAGAGAGGGTCTATGCACCATCTGCCATCATTGAAACCTGAAGTATAGAATCCTCAATCGATCACTTTGATCATATGAAGTATATCATCCTCAATTGGCGTCACTCTGTTAGTTTGACAAGTCTTCCAATCTTGTGTAGCCTCGTATATGATAGTGTCTCCTCCTTGGCTCCAAGTAGTGTAGATCACCTCTAAAGGAACATGTGTGCATGAGAACACGCCGAGACAATAGATTTGTTGGCCCTTTCAGGTCTGCCATGAACAACAAATATGAAGTCATTCCACATGATACACTGCATTGCCTATCAATCTCTTCTTGTGAAGAGGGTGGGATTTTGTGAAGATTAATCCTGAAGTTGCTCCAATATTTTAGGATGGGAGCCATAAGAGGGAAAGAAGGAATCCAAAGGTGGTCAAGATCCACCGAGTAACACCAACGAAGGAGGGGAGCAAGACTCTATGCAACACACAAAGAAATATTTCCAAGGCCCTCGGCTTGGAAAAAGCCTCCTAACCTCCTAACCAAAACCTTGCAAAGCAAGGCCCACGCTGCAAATCTCGATTAATGATATTGAGGCCTCCTTCTTGTGTGGGGCGAATCAAGGTCTCCCAAGCCACTTTGGCTCTGGGATTTGCACAACCGTGAAGTCCACCCCACAAAAAATTCCTTATCAGCTTTTGAGCTGAGTGATGCATTCCCCTAGAGCGGCACCAACAAGAACAAGATAAATCAGGGTGTCGCTAGCAATACTTGGCTAACAGCTACCACTCTGGATGCAAGGTCAAGCGTAGTTGAACTTGAAAAAAGATTTTCTTTCTTGACAACACATGAGCAAAGTGGTGTGATGGAGAGGTGCCCACACCAACTTGGCAGCCCAAAGATCTGACAGAGACACCTCTCCGAATCCTACTGAAACCAAAATGACCCCCTAATTGGGGTATCCTCGACTAGACACTTTCAAGTGTTACTCATTGTAAACGAAGATGTAGGATCCATTGGTTTGAGTGAATTGTACTATTCTCTCTTTTTGGTCAAGTGCTGGGTGGCACCACTATCACATATAGACGTCTTTTGGTTCTAATACTGCGTTGCTACGAAGCGTATCTCCTCAATGATGAGGAATAATTCGTCGATGACTTGTTGCTCTTGGTCTCCTCCTTAGGCTCTCATTGCTATCCTTCATGCTGATTGCTTTTACCTGCATTCCTTGGCATAGTGTCTCATCTTGTGGGAGTAGAACGTGACCTTATTTTTCTTTTTGGAATTCAAAGATCCATCTTCTTGCCTATCCTTTTTTGGGAGATTCTTGCTTTCCTTTGCCCTCACCCTTTGCCTGGGCATTGAGAGCTTTGTTAGTGTCTATGCCATGATACATCTTTATTTGAAGGTCTTCTTCAAGGATCATATCCTTGAGCTTTTGAAAGGTAATCGGGATGCTCCTTTGACCTGTTGTCAATGTCATGACAAAACCTTAGTAGCTCCGAGGTAGCTTGCTAAGTTCAAGCCTTGCGAGGTTCTTGGTATCCATGATCTCACTAATCTAGGCTAGCTGGTCCCGATTCACCTTGATTTGTTGAGGAACTCCTTGACCTCTTCGCCTTCTTCCACTTTTCGTGCATAATTTGGTTTGCAAGTAAATCTTTAGTTATTGGCCTTGTACCAATTCTTTAGAATATCCCACACAACATGGGCACTCTTTGCCATATGGATCATTGGAATGATGTTGTCCTTTGTGGTTTAAGTGAGTAGTGCAAGTGCATTAGCATCTTACTCTTCCCATGCCTACAACAATGTTGGATCTGGAGGTAGTACTCTAGCACTTGTCCCTATTGGCCGGGGTTTTGGAAAGGATCCATTTGTCACCTTCATATCTTCTACAAGGGTTAGGAAGGTCCATCCAGTTTACCCTCCACGAAGCTTGGGATATGAAGGTACTTGGTTGAAGACATTCTTGCACCTTTGCTTGCTAAAAGAAACAAAAACTTGGAAACTTGCTGTTTAAAAAACTCAGCAAATAGAGACACATTACTTTTTCAAACAGCCGACTAAATTTAAGGTTGCTGCCTTGCTTTGATGCAAATCATAGTTACCAGGGAATAGTTTTCCCCTTCCTAGAAAGGGGGGAATGCCCAAGGAACATATGAAATGCCGAGGCTCAATTTCTGCATCCACAACTATGCTCATCAAGGTATATTTGAGTTGCACAAGATTGCCATGTGCTTGCCCTTGTCTAGGTTGACCTTGTGCATCACGAATGGTCAACGTAGCCCATCTTGGAAGTGGTTTAATGGTGCTACCACTTTCTCTTTGTATCCCACGATGTTCATACACAATGGGCTGTCCATCCCTAGTAGCTGGCTGCATATCTGAAACATGTGAGGTAGGAGGACCTACCTCCTTGTGTGGCAGCTCATTAGAAGCATTTGAGGTAGGAGGCGGTTCTGCAGACACATGTGAGGTAGGAGGTTCTATCTCCTGTGTGGCGACTCATTAGGCTCAAACTAAATCACATTCAGAGGAGTATCATCATCAAGTGGCATCCCAAGTATGAAAGGCATTATGCTCTTATTGTCATTGAATGCAATGTCTCTGCTAATGATGAGTTTATTGTTAATGGGATTCTACATTCTATGCACATACAATCTCCACTTGTTCTCCTTGGTGTGTGATACTATTGTTAAAGATCATAGCCTAGGTCTTCTTAAGATTGATAGTCAGATATATCTCCTTGCAAAACATCTCTAGGGTCCCTAGGTGTGCATGTAAGCCTGTTGCTGAGGGGGATGAGAGGATAATATCATTTGCATATAAAAGTATTGATATCATGCGAACAGTGACCCTCGCCTCCAAGCCTGTCAATAAAGGTCATGATCTCATCGATGTGAAGCCAAAAGTGTGAGTGATAGAGGGCATCCTCGTTTCAAACTGGTTGTGCTCTATATCTAGTTTGATATACACCTAGGGCTTGTTCCATCTCTCTGATTGACTCATATTATGATTTTTAGGGTCATCAAATTGTTGGACCCTCCTACTCATGCATGCCCGTGGGATTGTAAAAAGGCCTCTTGAAATTTTGTAAAGCAAACATAGACTTCGTGAGATCTCAATTGCGCCTCCTCAACAACGGCTCTCAGAGTGAGAATGTGGTCTAGAGTCAAATGCCGCCTCTGAAACCCTACCTGCCCAAATATCCTCTCCCCTTGAATCCCTGCAAATGTACTAATCTCCCTCTCGTAGACCCTGCAGAATGTGTGGCCAATCATAATGGTGCGGTAGTTCCTTGTATCCATAGGATCTTGAGCTTTGTATATCAGTACAATGGTGGCGGTGCTCCAAGTGGAAGGATAGCCATGGCATGCGACTTCACTGAAAATTTGAGCTAGGATTGGGGCGAGGACCTCCTACCCATGAGCGAAGTGCTCTATCCCTAGATCCTTGTGGTTTTGGGCTCTTCCATTATGAAGCTGTGTAATATAGCTCGCACATTCCATGTGGTAAATAGGGTGGACGTGGTGGGCATGGGTAAGGAGGACATATTGAGGACATATTTGGGTCGTGGCTGGCTTGGGGCATCATAAAATGACATGGCATATCTGTGCTAGAGTGATGGGTCTAGAAGGCTTTTCCTCAGAGGGGAGTCTCAACCTCGTTGGGGCCCGATCATAGGAAAGGATCATCTTGTCAAGTTAGTGTGAAAGAAAACCTATGATAGAGCGCAGAAAGTTTACACTTGTGATAGAGCATTCATGTCGATCAACCCGCGTGGTCTGTCGTGGTCTCCTTATAGTTGTCTCTGTTAGACAAGTTTTACTATCACCCTAGTTGGTTGTGCCCCTCGTCCAGCAAACATGGAGGGAGATTTCCAAGCCTCATTTATGTGTCATTGCATTGGCAAGTTTGTCGAGTCTCTTCCTCCAAGTCTCGGTTGCGTCATCTCGTTGGGGATTGCTAGTCCATGCTATCTCAATGAAAAAAAATTGTCATCTATGCTGCCTGGGCCTCACAATCTCATCTTTGTGTCTTGAGGAGCTAGTCTCTTTGTCATTTGGCCTTTGAAGGAAGATCGCTACTTGTCTTTGATCTAGATGGATTAATGAGAGTTCTGAATCCATCTCTAAAAAGATAGTGGTGGCAGCCTTTGATCTCATAGTACACATGACACCTGACAGCAAAGTGCTCCTCTAACTCAACCTTTTGTAAGTTGCATAGAGTGCAAATGTAGATCTCCCTAGGTATGCCTTGAACTGTCATGGTCTCAATGCATAATCGATGAGAATAAACACAAAGTTGCCTGATCGAGATCCTCAAGGAATGGGGGAGGTTGATCTTTGTGTAGCATGACGGGTCGTTGAAGCCCTTCTTTGATCTCTGTGGACAATGGTCTTTGTAGAAGATGAGCTTCACAATAAGCTTGCTAGGTGCTAGATAGGTCGTGTATTCCCCCATCCTACTGTCTCGATGAAGTCTCAAGCTCATTGATGTAGAGGCCAAACAAAGTTGGTAACAATGGACAATCTTGCTAGACACCGGTCCTACTCCTAACCTCCTCCATCCATCTTGTAGCCAACAACACTATACTCGAAACCCTCTCATAAAGTGTGGTTGTGGAGAGAACCTCCTTATTGTATCCCAAATCCTATAGGCATTTGATGAGACGGGCTGGTGGCAGTGTGTCAAAAGCCTTGTGGTTATCCACAAAGCAGTGATGTTGTGGCCTCCTCAATGACTGTCTAGCAGCTCTGAGCCCCTCACATTCTACAAATTGGCTAATGTTTGTGTCGAGTACGGAGGCATAAATCTTGGACATGACATGCCCAATCATAATGGTCCTGTAGTTTTTCGGGCTCATGGGATCCCTTGCCTTGTGAATAGGGGCGATGGAGTTAACGGTCCAAGTGTGGGAAAAACCAGTGTAGAACCTTCATTAAAAAGATGTGCCAAGATCAGGGCTAGGGTACTTAGTCCATATGCAATGAATTGTGTACATAGCCCCTCCTGATCTTTGGGCAGGCTTTTATGTAGCTTTAGAGATGCATGTCCATCATGCTCAAAAGATGGTGCTTGGTTTCAAGTCTCTATGAGGAGGGTAGAAAGGCATGCAGCCTACTCAAAGGACAACGTATGGTCAAAGTGAATGTGTGGAATGTGGTGTTGTGGAAGGCGTCGTGGTGTGTTGCATGGTGGGGGATAGATATGCTAAAAATTATGACCTCCAAGGGTGGCGAGGAACTAGCGAAGTCAGTGATGTGTGAGGAAAGAGATGGTATCACAAGAGGTAATCAACTACTCTAGAGCCTCCTCCATGTGGAAAGCAAGTAAATCCACCTGAGGAGGGCCATCGATCCAAATCATTATATATGAGGTCATGTATCTTGCCCATGTTTAGGAAGAGTGCTTGTATGAAGTGATAGGAGCTTGTTTGGCTATAGATACTCGTGTTGTGTCATCCATGTCAACATCAGATAGCGAAATAAAATAATCAATTAGTGGTACCTAACGCACAACTGTCTTCATGTTGTAGTCCTTGACAAGGACTTCCTGACGGCTAAAAAATCCATGATGTCTAGGTGCAGGGCGGTGTATGGTGAGGTCTCAGTATCCTTTTGTAGGTCCCTAGCAAAATCTGAGGCCTCACGAGGGAAGTAACACATTGCAATAAAAAGGTACTATCGGGAATGCGTTGGATCCGAACCCATGGATCCGAACCCAAAGGTACCTGGGATGTGTGTCCAGTCTCTCAATGGAGATCATCCTAGTGAGAGATGGCCAGTATGGAACTGCTACGACTCCCGATCCACGAACTCGACTAGTCTCTGTAGTCTCATCACGTCATGCTAACTCCCGTGTGTATCCGCAAACTGAGGGCAAAGGGCGCTTCGGGCTATGATGGTCTCTGTGTAGAAAGCGATAGCTCGTCCTATGCATGACTCCAAGAAATTCCCTGGGTCTGATCATAAGGTACCATTACAGTTTCAAACAATGCAAGTCAACGTCTTGGTAATCCAAGTCTCATAGACCTTGTCCCCCTATGTTGGGGGACCATTGGATGTCCATTGGGTTCTTGTTAGGAGACACCCATGCGAACTACTGTTGACTTTCCCTCCTTGCTGGCGACATTTGCTGCTCTAGGAGGATATGCCACTCCTCTACCTGTAGGGGTGTGAGGTCCTCATCTATGTGGATTTGGGGATGTCCACAGAGTGCTGAACATCTGCGTAGTGCTACAAGGAGGGCATGGGTGTCCCTAGAGCAGATGACTAGAGGTTGATTTGGGGTACGATCACGGCTTCTGTGCCATGCTCCCTCAAGACCATGCTCCTAGATCCTTGGGGTGAAGGTCACGAAATTGGTGCCATCCTCAACGGCCGTGGTAGAGGTGCATGGAATTACCTGGACTCTGATGTTGAGAGCCTTGTTGTCTCTCTGCTGACACCAAGAATGGTGGCTGAGATAGTGGCCTTCACAAGCTCCCTTTTTGCCACCTCCACCCACCCAGTGGTCTCCTCGATAGCCGACTGTATGGTGGCTATCTGCTCCTATCTGTAGGGGATTGGGGGGCTGCTGGTTGGTAGGTGTAGAGGAGGGGAGCAGAGGGCTGAATGTGAGAGGAGGGGAGTCCTAGAGTGGGAAGGGAGGTCGTAAGAGAGGGCTGGGTGAGGGGTTTAAGGGATAACAGGAGAAAGGTAGAAGTAGCATAAATCTGGGAGGGAAGGGGAGACATTTGAAAAGGAGGGGGGGCGGGGGGGGGGGGGAGAGGCTGCTGATAGGCAAGAAGGGACAGATCTAAAACAGCGGGACAGAACTGAATTGGCATCGTGGAAAAGGGGAGGCAGATTTGCACAACTGAGTGGCAGTGTCAACCGGGGTCCGCTTCATTTCTTGTAGAGACAAGGGATGCTACATGCAAAGGTATGGGAGAGAAAGCGGGTGAACTGGAAGAACTGGCAGAGGTTGGCTGGCAGAGAGTCTTGCAGTGGCGTTCTTTTCCATACATGTGGTATTTGATGTGTATAGTTTTGAGAAATCAGAAAAAAACCGTCTATTTTCACCATAACTTAATGAAAATCATGTGGGTTGGGAATTGTAGAAAAAATATGAAACATTGTACTGATACGTCCTCAGTTCTTCATCCTAATATCTGGTCAGAACTTTGCCTAATGATTTGACTATTTTATTAAAATAGCTGCTCCTATTGTGTATATATCTTGTTTCCTTGTAAGAGCTATCTTCTGTCTAGATGTCCTCTATTGTGATATGGAGTGCTTCAAGAATGTTTGCCAGTTTGTAAAAATGCATTATGATTAATGGCAAATGATACGCAACAAGTGAAATTTGCCAAGGTGCTTTGGAAATGAAGCTTGTTGCATTACTTATTTGTACCTTCCTCCAAAGTATTCATGGTTTTACAAAAAATCATTAGCATATGCTAACTATATGGGTATGCTTCATCGTACAGGCCTTTCTCTAATTATGATTATTTGAATGGTTTGAACTTAGATCTGTTCTTGTAAAGCTGCAGGTTTTAAGTTTGATACTTTTGAAATGAAAATGTTGTAGGCATGAAAACGTGAACTGTCAGTTGTATTATATGGGGAACAGACTTCTATGCTCAGACATTTCTGGGGGGTATGAAGCAGTAGCAATCCCCTGTACAAATGATGTAGATGAGGATTCTGCACCTGCTGTCAACTACATCACTGAGAGCAGGTCTATATCCTGATAATGTAGTCTGTATGTGAACAATATGTTGGTATGAGTTTATGATTGAGAAACTGATGCTTCTTAACTTGCAGATATTGTCCTTCTGCAAAAGCAATCCTAGATTCTCTTATTTTGGATGGGAGAAATCTTTCAAAATCTTGTGGAGGATGCAATAACATTGATATGGATAATCCACATGAAGAAGTTTCACTACATGTTACTTTGAAGAGCAGTCAACGAGACAGTGACATTCGAATCGATTGGCAAGGTCAGCCAATGTTTGGTCGTCTTCCTTATGATCAATATGGCCGCCTTCAGGTAGTGTTGTCTTCATCATAGTGGTTCTTAGCACTAGTTCAGTCAACAATAGTATACCCACTGGGGAGATTGCTGATATTTGAGATGTAATACCAGCTTGGACCAGAAACGAATGATATAATAGAGTGCAATAGTCGGTGCCCTTGTGGCTTAGAGTGTAAGAACAGGGAACTTCAGAAGGGGCTCAAAATTCCATTAGAAGTTTTCAAAACAAAGGACCGAGGTTGGGGCGTACGGACTATGCAACGGATCCCCAGGTATAAATCTCTTCCCTCCACCTAGTTAGTTGCATTTCTCTGCTGTGTTTCCAGAGAAGATTAGTGTAGTCATCAGTTCTCACCATTATGAGAAGGCTACAAACCTTGGTCTCCTGGAGGTGACTTACGTAATCATGTTTCTAGATTTTATTGGCTACGTATAATGTGATGTCGCTGTGATGTTTGAGGTTGCGGAAAAGCATGGACATAGCAGGAGTTTTCACAGCAGGGGGTAGGGGTAGTTTGAAGCAGGGAGTGGGGGATTCGGTGTGGAGCAAGGGGGACAATGCACAGGGGTGGGGCAGCGATGTGCTGGGGGCCCTAGAGCTTGCTTTTCGTGACCCTCTTTGTGGCTGTTGATCTCCCTCTCTAGTACCAACCTTTATATCTTAGCCAAGGTGTGGCCAATCATAAGAGTGCGGTACTTCCCAGTGTCCATGGGATCACCTGCCTTGTGCATTGGTACTATGATGGTAGTGCTCTAGGTAGGTGGGAAGCCATGGCATAAGGCATGGTTGACCAACTATGCTAGAACCGGGGTCAAGACCTCTTGCCCATGTGCGAAGTGCTCAGTGTGTAGTCCCTCATAATCGGTGATCTCCGGTTATGAAGCTAGAAGAGGGCAGCCCGTACATTTTGTGCAATAAACAGGTGACGTTGTGGGTCTAGGCGTAGAGGACATATCAGGTTGTGCCTGACTCGGGACATCATAGAGGGAGCATGCATATGTATGCCAAACTGCTGGATCTGTGATGGGGATGGGCAGCTTCTCCTCCAACAGGAGCCCCCAACCTGTAGTAGGATCTCCTCTGCGAAAGGATACGATCACCTCATCCATCTTGTGTATGAGGAAAGCTCGTGTTCTTATGCCGCGTCACTAGGCGTGAGATCCGCTGTGCTTCTGGTGGAGTCAAATGTCCCAGTGCTCGCTCCCGTGTGAGGTGGGATCTCATCTCTCTGCACTCATCGTCAAACCAGGGGTTTTAGGGCATCTTCCCGTTTGGGACACGTGCATATCGAGTCGTCGGAAAGGATCTGGTGGCAGCATCTTGTATCACTGAGACAAGGGTATCTGAGTCATGGGCTAGGTCCATACCATCTCCAAGTAAGATTGGAAGTGCCGAGGCTAGGTGGCTCTCGTACACAAGGTCAAGAGCATAATCAAAATGGATCTAAATGGCGGGGGGGGCCCTCCTCACGATTGGCATGGTGGCCGAGATATAGAAGGCAAGGTATGAGTGGTTGGCACCGAGTGGAGGAGGAGGCACAGTAAAATCGTGTATCCGTGAGGCAAATGCTAGTGGATCCAACAGGTAGTCCACTGTGCTCCTCCCCCCGCCATGTGGGAAAGAATTGAGCCCACCAAATGATGGCCATCTCCGGAGACTGTTATATATGATCCATTCATTGATAGCTCCCAACTCGAGTAGGTGCCTCCCGTATGTTGTCACTGGTGCGTCTACATCTGCCGACTGCCTCACGATCCCCAACTCTGCTGCATCCATCTCCGGTACTATAAGGGAATTATCATAGAAATCTAGCAGGCCAACCTGTGTATTTTCAGTACGTGCATTGAAGTCACCAAGGAGGAGAGTGTCCTCCTGTCTAGAGAGCTCTGTGATGTTATCATGAATTGGGTTGTGCCCATCAGTGGTGACTTCTTTTGCATAGGATGATGTGTTTGAACACACTGCAATAAAAATTGGACATGTAACTGGTAGCTGAACCCACATATGTCGTGCATGCTCCTCTCTCTAGATGACAAATATAAGTGGTCTCAGGTGTGCTCTGAAAAGGACCACTCCTCCCGACCCCCGTATCCCGCTGTCTCCCCTCATCTCCTTCCTATGGGCTGATTCCCAGATATATCCCATCACTGTTGGCAGCCCTCTTTTCGGGCTTTCATGGGTCTTGGTGTAGAAGATCATGTTTCTGTCGGTGTATGTTTCCAAGAAACCCCCAGGATTGGACCAAAGGGTACCATTGTAGTGTGGATACCATTGCAATTCCACACTGCTATTCTTAGTCCCCTGTGTGTCCTCATCTCTTGGGTCTGACACCGTCATGTGCTGTCCATCTCCCCCTCTTCTCTTTCTTCCCTTTCATCCCTTTCTGCTCTCTCTGAGAATCACTTTTCCATCTCTATAGACAGCCCATTTACCTGCATCTCTTGCTGCCATAACACGCACCATTCCCTCTCTCCGATGCTCCTGCTGTAGCAATGTGAGGTCATCGTCCAAGTATATTCTTGTCCCTTCCAAGGTTGCCCTCATGCTCGTGAGGGTAGACTTGTCCATTGCTGTTCGGAGTTTCATTACAAGGGGTCTTTTTGGAGTCTCAGCTTTGCCAACTCTCCAATTGTCTCCCATCTTGGTGAACAAGGTTTTGGCATTTGACATAGGGGTAGCTCCAACTGTTAAGCCTCTAACCAAGACATTCAAAGCCTTGCTGCTCCTTCTCTTTTCTTCCTCCAAAGCCTCAGAGATGATCTCTTTCTTGGGAACTGCTGCACCTTTCTTAACCACGTTCTTCCATTCTAACATATCTGCATTCCCTTCGGTGATTTGCTCTGTAAACTCAGCATGCTTTCCTGGTATGGTTGTCTGCAAGGCTGCCATCTCCTTCTTGAGTTTCTCATTCTAAAATTTCAGTTCTTCCATTGCCTTGTGTGCCCCTTCCGGAGTTCCTTGCATGTCTCTTAGTTGCTGTAATTCTGTCCCCATAGCTTGTATTTTGTCATTGAGGCTGTTTCCCACGCTGCCTCCTCCTCCTTCCACTCCTTCTTCTTATTTATCTCCTTTTCCCATTCATCTTGGATACGCCTTCCTTGTTTCTTGATTTCATTGAGTGTCTTATCAATATGTGCTTTCTCTGCCATCAATGCCATGTTGTTGGTCTGGAGGCTATCTACTGTCTCAATCAAGGCCATACAAATTTTACTAAGGTCAGTTAGAACCTCAGAGGTATTTTTAGGTGGTAATCGTGCCATGTAAGCTGTCATAGCACTTTCAAGGGATTTTACATAGCCTTGTGTCGTCATTATTCCAATGTATGAAGCTGTTCACTGTTTATTGCATATTCCAGAAATGAAAGCCAAGGTTTGCTGCCCTGGGGGCCTTAGAATGTGCTCGTAATCTTTCTCTGCCCTTTCTTTGACTTTCCACTATTGCATTTGCTGGTGGAGCTTTCCTCTTTGCACTTTCTTGAGGTTGATGCTGATGTTCTTGATTTTCTTGCTGTTCTTGCAGGTTTAGAGCTTGTGGGAGCTGTGGGCTGGAGACCGTGGAGGGCTGAGAAGCCCAACAGCCCTGTGGGCTAGACAGAGGTGTGACGGGGGCCTTTGCTGGCAGGTCTTGCAGGCCTTGCAGGCCTTGAGGGAGTGCGGGAGCTAGAAGCAGCCCCCCTAGAGCAGCGGGTGCAGATATATGCCCCAGGAAGTGTGTGTGTGGGGGTGACAAGGGCATGCAGCTGCTTCACGACAGCAGCTGCTACCATGGCACGAGAGGTGGAGACACAGCAGAGGTTGGAGGGCCTGCGATATGAGAGGCTAAGGCGCCCGCGACAGGGGCTGAGGCACCGCGATAGGAGGCTAATGCGCCCGTGACAGGAGTGAGGTGCCACGAGCAGGTAGGTAGGTGGGCAGAGAGGGAGGGAGCTGGCGAAGAGGGAGGGAGGGGGCTCATGGGGAGGGAGGGAGAGGGCTGGCGGAAAGGGAGGGATGGGGCTGGCAGAGAGGGAGAGGGAGAGGGAGAGGGAGGGGGCTGGTGGGGAGAGACAGGTGTATTAACGTCTTCGAGAGGCCTCGCGGGCCTATGAGACAAAGTACAGTATCAAAGTGACACATGCTCATACAAGCCACAAAGGGCTCGCTAAGACAGTTTGCTGGGTACTATACTAGACTAAAATCAGAAGTATAAAACATAAACTCCAAGTCCGAAGCTAAAAGACTAATAGCTAGATTGAGTCTAGAGTAGGAGTCAGAAGACATATCCAGGTGCCATGGTGGCTCTCTTGTGAGCTACAAAAATGTCTCGTATTTGTGTCTGTCTAGCCGTCTCACGCTATGGTGGGGGGCGTGGGCTCTGAGCTCTCTATATCCGGTGGGCCATATCAATACTGACGCCTCTGGTTGGGCGATGTCCTCTAAATAGAGCTGTAATGGGCTAGACCACTATTGTGCATGCTCTGGTCCATTGTTGCATCGTGGGAGGCTCTTGCGTCTCTAGCTATGTCCCTCGTCATTGTCGTCTCATCTCGCTGGTCCATGCTGCCCTCATGTTGTCAATCTCATCCTCCTCTATCTTGACATGCCCAATAGCAGACTCGAACGTGTAGAAGTCTATGATGTGTTGCTGAGCTTGATCCACTAGTATCTCCTGCTGAGCAGTCTTGTCCTGCTCTGTGATCTAACGTAGAAGGGTCTCTCTATGATGTCTCATCTCCATCAGATAGAGACCGACGCAGACTTGGTCTTGGAAGGGAATCAATCTAGAGAGAGGCCCAAATCCAAGGCCCTCCTAGAAGAGGTAGTGATAAGTCCTCTGATCTCATAATAAATTGGGAAGGTATATAAGAAGTGCTCCTTCATCTCTAACTCATCCAAGGTGCACAATCTACAGATTAGGTGCTCCCTAGGTGTGGTGGCTCTCCTTGCCTCAGTGCTCAGCTGATGGGATGAGACTCGTATCTGCCCAATGGCCATCCTAAGGGCATGTGAGACTCGCCTGTCCTCTAGATACTGGGGCCTGATGGTCACTCCATCCTATGACACTCTCAGAAAATGGTCGTGATAGAATCGGATCTTGGTGGGGAATTCTTGGTCCCCTCCCTATGTCCGTGAGAGAGAGATGATATGATATGATTGCATCAAAGTCTTCCTGAGACCCTTCAAGATCTATGGGACTGGTGATCACTATCAACTAATAGTGCTCCCTTACATCCAATGAGAGAAAATGTTACAGATTTGTTAAGTGGTGAGTTACTTGTTGGGCCAGCTTGTGTGCTAGTCCCAATACCTTGTTGCGGTGTTTCCAACTCTCTTTCAAGTAGCTTCCTAGCTTTTTGGCTGGCTGCTCCAGCAGATTTTTCAGATTAGCTCTGCTTACTATGTGCGTAGGCTCTGCATCTTAGGAGTACATGCTGCTCATTTTCTACCTCCCGTGTGGGGCAGATTTTGCAGGTCCCTTCTGCTCTGGGGATCCATGTTTTTCCCACCTATCTCTGTCTACCTCGAGATCATGTGAAGTAGTTCTGATTTTGCAGATTAGATGCCTTTTGAATATTGATATCTTCCCCAAGGTATTTCTGCATTCCATAGCTGTCCATTGAGTTAATTTCCTGTTTGTAGAACTGCATTTTTGTCCCTGGGTTTTGCCATAGTTTCTGTAGCATTTTCTGTTCCAATATCTCCCTGATTTCACATGCGTCTTCTGGTATCTCAGCAACTGTTACACCCCATGATTCCATCCACTTCATCCCCTCTCTGCTTCTTTCCTCCCTTATATCCAGTGAGAAAGTATTACAAACGTGTCATGTGTTGAGTACTGTTGAGCTAGCTGTGTGCTAGACCCAGTACTTTGTTGCGATGTTCCAGACTCTCTTTCAAGTAGCTTTCTAGCTTTTGTCTGGCAGCTCCAACAGATTTTTTAGATCTCTTCTGCCCCATAGCCTTCTCTGATATGTGAGTAGGCTCTACATCTCAGGAGTACATGCTGTCCATTTTCTATCTTCCCTGTGGGGCAGATTTTGCAGCTTCTTTCCTCTCTGGGATCCTGGGTCTTCCCCATATACCCCTCTCCACCTTGAGGTCATGTGAAATAGTTCTGATTTTGCAAATTAGATGCCTTTTATGCGTTGAAATGTCTTCCTCGAGGTGTCCATTCCATAGTAGTCTGTTCCTAGAGTGAGTCCATATACAATATTTTTCCTAGAATGGCACAACTTTGCACCTCCATATCAATGATAGCTAAACCACCCTTGGGGTGCAGAAGTACAACCATCTGCCAAACCACCTTGGCTCCGGTGTCTTGTGTACCAAGTGACCCTTACCATAAATAGTGGTCTTAGTTATCCCATGCATCCTTATAGAAACCACCAGCAAGAGGCAGTGTACCAGGCTATTGCCAGTATCACCTGGTTAGCCACCAATTTTAGACCTGCCGAGGATATTTTGGTCGAACTCACATACAGTAGCTGACAGCACACACCCTCAAGGACTGGAGCTGGGATCAGTTTTAAGCCAAGTGTGTTGTAAAAGTTTGCTAACTTATGTATGCACTTTCAGACCGAATATTTCTTTTTTACTGTTTCCTTTCTGGAAAGTCTTCTATGCCTTCCGATCTATGCTAGCTTGGCTAGCTTAACCACCGTTCATTTGAAAGTTGAACATACAACTTACTGCCTCTTTCTTTGAAGAGTTGGGTGAAGAGCGTTCCCAAAGACATTGTCTTTGTGATCTTTTTAAGACACTTTTTTTTGGGGGGTTGAAGTTCTCCAAAGGAAAGGAAGAGGATTCCTAGAGGTGCTCATTTATTGGCAATTCAATTAGCCTTTTTGGCCTCTATTAGCGTTTGTAATGCCGTAAGGAAGTAGGGATACAGTCTGTGAACAAAAGACTGATATCCTACTTCAACAAAGATACATTCTCTCCACTCCTATGTAGGCCCACTGAGACACCGGATCAAATGGTTTGAAGTAATGAATGCCTTACAGTCAAACCTGTATGGGAGTTTGGAGGAGGTGTTTTTAAGAAAATCATGCTGTTGGTGGATTCATGCACCGGCGGCTTTGCATTATATTTTAATTGGTGATGTATTGTGATGCTCTTTAATTGAGTGAAAATATCACTTGTGAAACACACATTGAAGTTATGTACTCTTCACAATGTTACGTTCATGGCATGATAATTCCATACTGTCTCGATTTCCTTGTATCTTTCAAATAGCTGAAGTTAAGGGTGATTGTTGATGGCCGCCTTTGCGTTCTTTGAAGTTTAGAGTAGTATATTTATGCCCATTCTTGTTTGGGCTCTGGTCCTCTTTGTTAGCAGAAAGTAGGGATTTACTGGACTAATAGCATGCTTTTCTGCTGAACGGCTTGGTCTAAATCCGCAGGGGAAAATTTGTGGTGGAGTATGTGGGAGAAATTTTGACGCATGGAGAAGCCCATGAGCATGGGATGATTAAGGATAAGTCGAATCTGAGGTGGGTGCACTCTGTAAAATGCTATTATGGCAATCATCTGACTCTATTGAGCTACCTATTCTTGAGTCTGCATGATCCATTTGCTGATTTAGACAGTCCTTACAAGGAAATCATCATTAATAACAGTCTCTAATGAAAGAATTGTGTATTTTTCACCAGTTGTCTCCTTAGTATGGATCACCCTGGAATGTCTCCTGAGGATCTTCTCGTGGTTGACAGTTTTGAGATGTCAAATGTGGCACGCTTCATAAATCACAGGTTCGATGAATATGTAGCAAATATACACACCAACTGATATGTATCCTACTAAGTTGTGCTTGTGAAAGACATGAAGCAACTTTCAAGACAAATTGGTAGCTTTTTCTATGTGGCACATGGTGTTTCCCCTCTTCCTGAAATTAACATCTTAGTTGGTGATCTGTCTGCAGTTGTGAAGGGAACTTACGAATATACAGGGTGTATAGTGAAACAATGGATCTCAGGTTCTATCGCATTGGGATGTATGCAGCCCGTGATTTAGAGATCGGGGAAGAGTTATCCTATGATTACAATTATTCCAACTGCAGGGGCATGGATAAAACTGACTTTTTAAGAGACCTGACAGCTATCAAATGTTTATGTGGAACAAGGAGTTGCAAATTAAAACTGTGGACTGGGGCAGCTTAATTTCCACAAGGCTGGCCTGGTTCTTATTTGTATTTACTGTAATCATATATATTATATACATCCCTTAAGTGCTGTAAAGCTCTGCTGCAAGGACTAACCAATAGGAAAAAAAGGGTTCAGGCTCTGCATCTTGTAAAAGTTTGTGCAGGGCCGAATTCAATTCAAAAAGTTCTACAAAAGCTACTGCCTAACATTGGCCTTGTGGTGGGGACTAAACACATTCCTTTCCTCGGTGCGCATGTCACATGGAGTGTGAGTAATCTCAGTGAACATATTGATGAAGAAGCTGTTTGTTGTGACGATATTCCAGCATGGCTTCAATGGGGGTGTCCTGGAGAAGGGCTAGTGTAATTCTGCAAGAGTCTTCCTGAACGTATAGTTTGGTCGAATGTCTCTAATGCCTTTTACAGGAAATTGTAACCCCAAAGGGACAGGAGATGATGGTAGTATGCAGCTCTAGAGTGTAGTGTGACGAGGTGATGGTGCTAGATGCAATGAAGTCAAATTGAATGTAGAAAAGTGGTAGGGGCAGAATTAGATAAAGGTGCATAGTTAGAAAAAGGGAGAGAATGGAAGGGGGAATGCTGAAGGAATGTGGTAGGGGAGAGAGGAAGAGGTGGGGAAGAGAGAGAGAGAGAGAGAGAGTAGGCACGGAGGAGGGAGGAGGAGAGAAGGATAGGATTAGATGTCACTAGGATTAGATGTCACATGAAAAGTGAGTACAAAGGGTAGGTGAATTATATGAGAGTGTAGGCAAGTAGGAGGACTTAATGTACCCTCCACTATATCTTCTTTTTGCCCCTCTCTAGGCCTTAAGATCACCTAGCCAAATTAGCCCTAATTGGCCCAATCTTAGCCTTCATTACAATCCATCCCTCAAAATAAATGTCCTCAAAATTGTAGGTGTTGGTTAGCCACCAAGGCTCCCTATTGTAAAAAGGACATACTCCATCATGCATGCCACCAAGGGCAAAAGGAAATGTGATATATTCCTTTGCCTTGGATGTGTGGTACCCTTTGGGGTCATATGGTTGGTAATCCATTGTGGCACTCTTCATCACAAAGCTCCATAATCACATAAGGGTCATATGGTTGGTAATCCATTGTGGCACACTCATCATCACAAAGCTCCATAATCACATAAGTTTTTTGTCTCCATGGTTTTTGTTCTGCACATCCCATTGTGCTTTATGTCCACTTTTCTCCATGTGGGAAGCATTGATTGCTTTGCCATATACCCCACTTCAACGAGCTATCTTTTCATTGCATCTCTGGTTATGCTGTCCTTACCAAATGGAAGAAGTAAAAATCATCTTCATTACAGCTATTGTATCTAGACTTAAACAACCTCCATAACTTTCTAATCCCCTGACATTCCATGGATTTAGAGTTCTCACATATGAGACAACATAGGCCTCGAATACTTGGATGCTAGCATACATGTCTTTCGAATGCTTTCCAAAGATAGTCTTTGTTGAAACATGTGCATCTAGCCTTTGAACAACCAAATAATGTGGGAGATGAATCAGACATGCCAAGAGTCATATAAGCATGGTCCCACTCGTAGGAATCGGCCCAATTGCATCAAGATGAAGAAAATGGCAAAGCACTAGAGATCCTCTCCTTTGTCGATGGGTACACAGAATTGCAACCCCCTGGTGATAAAGTAATCAAAATAAGAAGGGGGCATTGGATTCAGCAAATGACAAATCCTTTTTGACCTCCACTTGCTTCAAGTTGAAAGGGGTGAGGTGTACATGTTACTCTTGTAGTAAGGAGATAGCACAAACATGCACATCCCCCAAAAGCAAAGTGCATGTGTTGACCCATAGTCTTTGAGTACGCATACCTTGCTTGTTGGTTGCAATTGAGTACACAATTGAGCAAGCATGTTTGCCATAATCCTCAAGTACCAATAACCAAGATCCAATCAAGCACTCTATGAGTACTCTTCTTTCTTGAAGGTGAGGCATGAACTTGCATATGTTGATATTCAAGATATGTTGCAAAAAATTACCATTCATTGGTTGCATACTTTTGGTCCTTTTGCCACACAACGTGAGTAGGTTGCAAATAACATGAACATTAAAATTGGAACAAGGCCTAGTTATACATTCTCTTGTAGCCATTCCTTTCCAAGTGGCTTCTTCAAGCTCACTTAGCTCTTTCGCAAAGTTGCCTTTGTATAAGCTTTCCATACAACCCTTGTGTAAGCTTTCCATACAAGGCACAATTTCCAAAATTGATTTCATTGTAGGATTTTCAGTCAAGTCAATTGGTATATAAGTTTCCATAAATTTTCGTTTTGAAAAAGTGGCATTCACATGAAACTGTGTAATGCATTACCCCTTAAAAATGATCGCATAAAAAATTTCAGTTCCATAGCCACAGTGCTCAAATATGAAAGTACAATGGACCCATTTCTATCAGGGCTTGAAAGCTTGTTTATCAAGCAGTCAGTGATTTTAACATCATTCTAGTCTATGATTACATATTGCATGTCGCCATGAAGAAACTAGTAAACATATCAGTGGTCTCCCTACGGTACCAACATCCATGCACCTTCATTGTTGACAAGATGCAATAATTGCATGTAATATAAACAAGCGTAATGCCTTGATAAACATGCAAAAATGTGTCCCAAAAACCTCTACATCGCATTGCATTAGGACCGCGATCATAACAGTTGAATCTCAAGGCTTGTCTTGTTGGCTTATGTTTGCAACATGCTGGATAGAACTTTTGTACATATTTCTAAATTTTTTGATCATAGGTTGTATTGATATCAACCTTAGAGTTTTGTTCAACCTCATCATGTGCACGTGGATTTGCTTTTGCAAGTGTCAATACATGGTAACAATATTTATCACATGTTGTATGCGGCACGAGGACACGCTTCTGAAGTTCTACTCTTGCATTTACAACACTCCCTTATGGAATGCCAACACTCCCTTATGGAATGCCATTGTTCTCCTTATGGCTACTAAGTGTAGAAGGCAAAACTCACAAGTATACTCATCTAGTGAGCAGAAGTGAAGGGCATTAGTTATGCTAAGGTGTGGCCATAATCCACACTGTCATGCTCTTGAATTTGTTGTGATGCAGCTTCATGATTAAAACTGTCATGCATATCTTGTTCTTGTTGCACAAGCTACTACTACTCTTCATTGTGTGTAAGTTTATTTTGGCACCTAACTTGATCCAAAGGTTCAACTAACTCAAACAAAACTAAACCAGCTAA